>NC_051218.1:13209193-13386693 GCF_015220715.1 Pygocentrus nattereri
TTTAACCAAAGATTTTCCTTTCAGATTTACCTCTATGTCACCACTGTCAACACTGCATATAAACACTGTGGATGGTTTCTATACCTTTTTGTGACTTTCTAAAGAGATGACTCTCATAACCCTTTGAAGACTGTAATCCAGGCCAAGATTATGACCTCAGTGACCAGTTATTTTTTAATGAGAGCACCTCTAGAATGAAAATTGAGTTAGGTTTTTGGAAAATGGCCAAGAAGAATGATACCGCTCTTTTCCTGACAGAACTGGACATGGCCCAAAATTAATATGCTGATTAGGATACAATGGTAGCCAATAAGATCATGCAATTTGAGAATTAATGGTTCACTAATGGGAGAGAGGTGATCCCTTCCTTAGCCCAGAGGTGTACAAAAACGGATGTGTCTCTTTGTGTGATTTAGTTGCAACCCAGGCAACTCAGATTAATGCTAGCATTTGTGAAGTTTTCATTTTTAATAAAAGATTATGCCTTTTCTCTGCCATTCTTGGTGGACCCCTGATTCCAGTCACCACCACTTTAAAGAAATCAGAGTCAGTATGTTTCTCTACAGTGAACCATTTCACATCAAGCCTCTCTGAGTGACCGTTTACATCTCAGTATCTGAATGATTGCCCTTTAATGTTGTTTTCTGTGTATGACTCAAAGCAGCAGTGAAGGAATGAATGTTTTAATAGAGTCGTTATTATGGTCAAGGTCAAAAGCTCAATTTGCAATAGAGCCATAACCTTTAGCTAAAGTCTGAAATGTCAAGCCATCGTCTTCTCTGCACAGCGCTTCTGGGGTCTGATCTCCTTAGATGCTATAATATGCCTTCAATTTAAAAATAATGGCCTAGTCCAGCCCATTGAATGCCCACGTCAATGTCTTTTCCTTTCGTGACATGAAGTCTGGCACTGTTGCCGGCTTGTAATGAAGTCTCTTCTGGATTCTTCTCTATTACCATGACTGCAGGTACATTGCTCTCTGACAGAATCCTTCCTTTACAAGAATGAGAGAAGTATTTCAAGAACACTTACTAAAGTAAATTATTATCTGACCCAAAGCAGGACAATCAAAGTAGATGACTGTCTGATGATTAGTCTGTTGAGTAAATTACGCTTTCCAGCCTTTAGTTCATGTACATCAGTGACTATGCTCACAGGTACAGCCATTGATGGAATGTTCTCGGATATTTTTCAGGCAGTGTAAATTGGTTTGCACTTCTGAGGATATATAGGGTCAATTTCACTAACACCTCCCCACTCTGAAGCTCCATGGAGCTCAGAACAGTGCTCCGCTTCATATTTGATTTAAACTTTAACCACGTCAGAATGAGTCAGGTTATGTCAAAGCTGTAAAGGTGACCTTTGCACAATCCTCTTCAGGAAATTGCACTTGTATTGCACTCTTAGTGCACCTGAAAATATGCATTTAAAGTTGACTGAACAGCTTTGATATTCCTGTGTGCTGTGAACCACAAGTGCACAGTGTTCCTCCTTAATGCTTTTCTTCATGACCTCATCCAGTTATATGGGTCAGCAGTTTAGGCACCAAAAGGTACTGGCAAAATGTTCACTCCACATCAGCATTCCGACTTCTGTTTTTCTTTTTTCTAACCTTTCATCTTTTTCATTCAAACCTACTGGTGAGTTTGACTGCTTGCTAGTAAAAACACACATGAAACATGATGTAATTAGCATAGCTTGTTAAATCGGACTTAAAGCAGGGCTTGTAATACTTTTTTGTTAAAACCAAAAGAATTCGCTTTACTCATATGAAATAAAGCACACAGAAATATATGGGGTATGTGCACCGCTGTGAGTCGTCCTCTTAAGCCTGAAATAGTCATTTAAAAGCCAGAGGTACTGGGATAGATTTGGCAGGAGTGTTTTTATTTGTCAACGTCACCCACACTAACGTAAAAAGAAGCTGCAACTCAAATGCAAAATCAACATTATACACGGGGTTTGGTAGTAATGGAATACATTTAACAGTTCCGTAACCAGAATACAAAAAAACGTAATCCATTAAAGTTACAGTAAAAATACAGTAATCAGATTACAGTGTTATAAAAACAGTGATTACCAGCAGGTTTACATTAAAATGTAAACTCATCATCTCCTGATGATCATCATCTCTCATCAGAGTCTGTAGATTTGAAGAGTTTTTAACTTGGAGGGAAGGGGGGGTGTTTTATTTAGCCAATCTATATAAATGTTTTTAAGTATTTTATTTTTACTGTCAGAAATGAGATCTGCAGGGTTTTCCTGAAGACGTTTCCACATCGTTAGATTCTACAGCAGCAGACTGATCTGATCTGATCTGACATAAAACACTTTATTCTCATTTGTTGCTCTGTAAAATTCTACAGTTTGACTGCCTATATAACAGGACAGAATGAGTCAGGGGGTGTTACAATCAGAAGAAGCTTTACTAGACTGAGGGAGTGCTGAAATTGCCACAAAACAGGCCAAGGTCAAGTCCAAAATAATCCAAAACCAGAGAATCACAGTCATAACAAAGTCCATGGGATAATGCCTAACACAGAATCATAATTAACAGGCAAAAGGTCAAAAACAGAAAAAAAAAACAGAAATCAGAAAGAAACACTCCGTATCTCTGAATACAGAAGCAATTCCTCGCAAATTGGCTGAGCTAAAGCTCAGGTTCAAAAGCTATCCATGCAGACCACATGATTCACAGAACAGGTGAAAAGACTCAGTAATCAGGTGAAGCTGATCTGGTGGAATCTTGCGACAAAGTTAGTTTTGTTTTCACTTGTATGATTTCTTCCTTCAGTAGTTTTCAAATGATGTATGCAAAATGTAAATAATGTGCAAATTATCATTGTTTGTAATTAAAAATTATGGTACCACTTCATTTGAAGGCTACCTGTCATGATTGGCCCCTTCCAGTCATACATGTGCTTTTGTTTTGGTTTTGGTCAGGTCCATGTGCTTTTGTTGTTTCCAGACCCTGCCCTTGATTGTTTTCACCTTTTACCCTCTTGTTAACCAGCTGTGTCTCATTACCTGTCCCTGTATTTAAGCCTGTGTTTTCCCTAGTCTCTCGCTGGTCTTTGTTTGAATTGTTTGTGTTTGGTAATGTCTGAAGTGTATTGTATTCTCGTGCTGTTTGGTCTATTTTTGTTATTTGTTTCTTCCAGCCTCCGTTGTTCGTTCATACTGCATTTGTTTTTGTCATGTCTGTCCCCAGTTCTATCCGTGTTGTCTCCTTGACCCTGGACTGTCTTGACCCTGATTCTGGATTTGCCCTTAGTAAATCTCGCTTCTCTTCGCATATGCATCCACCTCATCAACACTCCACCATGTTACACTACCTACATAGAGACTATGTAACACATGCAATATTTGAGTATTGATGAGCGGCTTATGCTAGTAAGTGTATATGTGTGTGTGTGTGTGTGTTTCTTATTCTTATTTCTTATTCAATGTTTACATAAATGTGTTATGATCTTATTTAGGTAGCCTTTAAATAAAACGTTACCAAATTATGATCATCACAGTCCAGACACAACGCTCCAGTATGAAGCCTAATGAGCCAGTACAGCCTTTTAGCATATAAAACACATGATGGTCAGTCAGAGATTTTAGAATGGCTTTTGAAATTTGCTGTCTGTCAGCATCATATTTTAAAGATTTTCATATATTAGTTTTAGCCGTTTCACTAAAAGTGAGATGACGGTTTCTGTGATAAGCTATATAAGATAAGAATGATAAGCTATCATTCTGTTTCATAAAACAGTGCTTTGACATGTGCTAAGATAAATTCTTATTGAAAAGCCTTGTTGGAATTATTTTATTATTATTTTGGTGTTATCTGTAACAGAATCCATTTTTAAAGTAGCCCTCCAACCCCTGATTAGATTGATGAAGGTATGATGACAATAGTAGGTAATTCACTCTCATCCTCAGAAGACACCTTCTTCACCAAGTTTTCAACGCACTCTCTTCGAATACTCTTTTGTCATACTCGCAACTGTCAGACTATCCACTTGTGGGGGTCTGTATCACAACCGATATTACAAAATGTTCTTCCACACTTTGCATGCATTTCCACCAGAGAGGTCTCCAATCCCAGTAGTGTTGCTTTAAACCATGCATGTAGAGTAGCCTTAAACACACCATAAAGAATACAGAGCATGAAGGCAGAGACCTATAGTCATCATTAAAAAGATGTGTACATGGGGTTATGAATGCCAAGCAGTAGTGTAGCCTCACCCAAAAACAGTGGTGACTGTTCTGGGTCAAAGGTCTTTACTGAATGAGTCTGTGTACACACAGTAAAATATATGTTTGTCTATTACAAAGTTCAAATCAAACTTAGGGACTTTCTTTTACAAGTGTAGCATGCCACGTGCTGTCCCAAGGAGAGGAAGGATGCAGGAGGCAGGCATGGTAGTTGCAGCAAGCCTGTTTTTATCTTTATACAAATCCAAACAAAGCCAAAACCCCACCACTTTTCAGTGGCCTTTTACTCTACAATGACTTTTCAGTCCTTCGCTTCGTTTACATTTACAGCATTTGGCTGACGCTCTTATCCAGAGCGACTTACAATTTGATCAATTTACACAGGTAGGTGAAGGTAGAGTTAGGAGTCTTGCCCAAGGACTCTTATTGGTATAGTGTAGGGTGCTTGTCTAAGCAGGGGATTGAACCCCAGTCTACAGCGTAGAAGGCATAGGTGTTACTCAACACACTATACGAACCACATGAGCTTTTCAGCGCTAGTCAATTTAGTTGCTGGTACACGTTAGTTTATCTCTCTCTTTTGTTAAGGGCAGCATGAGCACCTGTGCCGGGAGGGAAAGAGAGGGCTTGTTGCTCCACCTCCCCATCATCACTCCTGCTCCACAGTATGGCCACCAGGGTCATAGCCAGGTAAGTCAGGTAAGTGCAGGGACCCCCTCTGCTGAACACAGGCCATACATTGCTGCCCACAGCTCCCATTGGTGGTCAGGCTCTACACCCTCTGCCAGTTTCCAACACCAGAACACGACTGCATCTCTCTGTATCACACAATGTGATAATTGTTCTCAAAATAAGGCCCTAAACATTTTGCACTAACAACCATTCATTCAGAGAGCTTTCTGAAATTGATGTACTGCTCAGTAAATTTCATGTAAGGCAAAAGCAAATAGATGTTCATTGTATCTCTGCCCTGACAGCACGTTAAACAAACGGTTTTCCACATTGTTGCGATTTCCTTCTCTGTGAAATGTCATGCCAAAAATGAACTGATAACCATCAGACCTGAGAAGTTTTTCTCATATGTTCTTGTATGATACATTTTTCCTGCACATGAACATTAAACTAGCAGCAGATAAAACTTCTGATTCTGAACGTTGGAAGGATATTTAGACAGAGGGGCGGAAATGAAGTCTGCTTGGCTTCCTACGTCTGCTGCTGAAATTATGAAAAATGTGGGTCCACCGTTTTCTTGATCATCTTGTGGGTTTCATTAGCCGGCTGTCAGAGCTTTTGCCAGTCTCTTTGCAGGCCTTAACCCTCAGTGCTCTGTGTGAATTGCCTGGTGTTGCCCATTATGTGTCTGGTTAACGCTCAAATGAAAAGTAAGCAGAGTGCTAATTAATGGCCTTCCCCAACCAAACTCATTACGGCAGCTCAGCGGAGGCTTCAGGGTGAAGTGACTCTCCATTAGGGCTATCTCGCATCTCCTCTCCTCCTACTCTTCTCCTTCTCTCATCAGGGAGCAAATAAACCAACTCCATGACTCCAAACATCATGACCAGACCATTCGCCTTTACAAGACCCTTATTTGGTGAAACACAGCACGGCCGTCACGCCTGACCCACAGTCTAATCCCCAGAATGAATCTGAAATGACAGTGTTGCAATGGGAAAGGCATGTTTGGCAGCATCATATTCCTTGGGTGCAGTTTATAATGGTATGAGTGTTGGAAGGAATTGCTGGAGTTGTGTGTGTGTAATCCTCACGCTATATCATGGTGTCAGTCATTGTGTTTAGCTTCACTGTGGCGTACACGTGTCTCATCAGGCTGGCAGGTAGCTTGTAGGCATGTTCCATCATATAACTCTGTTTCGTAATTTATTTAATTAATTGTTTTTTGAGGACAACAACTGCCAGTCATTTCATGACACATGAATCAATAAGAAAGGTGCAAAATTACTTGGAATAAAATCTTCAGTAACACCAGCATAGCCAGTTGCACAAACTAAACATTTGATTGTAGCATAAGTGATGAGCTAAAATTTAAGCACCAAGCAATAAAACTTCAAATCTTAAATTTCTTTAGTAGGAGCAACATCTCCCATTAAAACATAACTTTTAAAAAGAATTTATAGTGTTAATCAAACTGAAAAGCAGATTAATTATTAGCTCTATCACTGTTTGTCTATTAAATTTGCTGAAAGACAATTCCCAGTATGAATCTTCCTACACCGACAGCCCCAATCAGCAGGGCAGCAGAAAATACAAATACAAAGTACAAATACAAGAGGTGGTGTAAATGATGTAAATTTTGAATACACCACTTTATTGTAAAGCACTTTTTTTGGATTTGTTCAAAAACGACTGTAATAAATAGTTCCTAAAATTCATGAAGTCTCCAGCATTGTCTACTACTCTAAGCTATAATACACCATAAAATCCATCAGTAACCACTTGTGACAGAATGTTGGCTAAAAGCTTTTTTACAAACCTGATAAACCTCAGACTTCTATTATCAAAATATATAACGTACAGATTGGAATGTTAAGTAGCTACGCAGTGAAGATGCCTACCTGCAATATATGGACAATTATGGTCAGTATAGTTAGCCTTTGAGTTTTTACCCATTGGTTACCTGCTTGTTAACTACCTAACTCTAGGTTTATGTGAGGAAAAGAAAAGAGGATTGGTTATATGACAATAACATTACCCAGCTGACAAGGCAACTATTTTAGAAAGAGCAGGAAATGTAAGACACTTCACTCATTGTCCATTTATTGTATTAGCTCCACTTATCATATAGGTGCAGTTTCTCTGCATACATTGTTAGCCCCCTTTCAACCCTATTCTTCAATGGTCAGGACTGCCACAGCACCACCACAGAGCAGATATTATTTGAGTGGTGGATCCTTCTCGACCCTGCAGTGACACTGATAAAGTGCTTTAAAAATTTAATATGAACAGACATTTTGGGGCTATTTTAAAACCATTTCTCCTGGGGGAGCATGCCCCCAGATAAACCCCTACAAACAGCTTAGCCCCCATCCATAAATCTCTAATGATGCTCCTGATTAGCAGCTTTGTGTATCAACATCTCTGCATTCCAGCAACTTTCTAGGTTAAACCACACCAACCTCAGGGTTTGCATCTGAATATAAATACAATTACAAAATACTTTTGTCGGTGCAAAATGCACACATGTATACAAATAGTCGTCAAAAAACACAGTCATAATGTGTGTTTAGCCAAGCAATCAAGGTTAAAATAGGAAACTTTATAGCTGGCTGCAAAGTACTCTCATTTACAAACCTCAAAGTATTCCAAGATGAAACAGACAAGCACCCAAACTGGCACACTGGCTAAAAAATAGAACTTGAGAAAAAAAATCACAGAAAACCATCAATCCACAGTCATTCTTTATCTTTCCCCTGCTCAGCAATCTATGGTTTTATGTGTGGGGGTCGGCATTTTATGAGTGCCTCTCTTCTTACTAGTGTGAGCTATCACTTGAATGTGTCACTTTGTCGTTGGCACAGAAGAATTGACTTTGCGTCATGCCATTTTGGGCAGTGACAGCTTGGCTTGGTTTCCATGACAACCAGGGCTTGAGACTAAGGGGGATGAGGAAAAAAAGCATGTGTTTGGTGAGAAGTGGTGGAGAAGAGGCAGATAAGATCGCTTCAGGTATTCAGCAAGCATAAGCAGGCTTTCTCTCATGACGACCTTTAATGGATCTTGGTGGGGGGGCATTCAAAGCAATAGGGCCAGCAAAAACTTCCCTGGGTGGAGAGAGAGAGAGACCACCACTCAATCACACGTCCCCCGCCATGCACGGCTGAAGGTATTATCCTGATGTGAATAGGGCACCTATGGGCTTGGGCTATGGCAATTTGCACTGGCATTTGGTGGGGCGAAGTCATTTGCGCGTGATTCATAACCGTGCCCAGCCACTGTTGATATCTGACTCTTCCAGAAGCATGCTGCTGTCACGCAGTCGGAGCGCTTCATTGCAGTGTGTGGAGAGCCAAGCTTCCAGGCTGCTGTGTATATCAGCTCTGGCCTTTTCTCGTGCGACCCCTTTGGATCTGTGGATTGACTTCCATGGAGCCGCCCCAGGAGTGGGCCCACCACCGCCCACGCACAACCTGAGGTGGAGGAGCAGAGCCATCATTCATCTGTTCATCACTGCTCTCTAAGGTAATCAGTCCTTCCTGTTCAGAATGTCAGGAGGCTTTAGTGTTCACAGCACAAAGGAAGTTGTTAATTAAATCATGCCTGTCATTTCCTTCCAAGTCTATAAGAGATTACGTAGAATTAGCTGAGATATAGTACGTAAGTCTGTTCAGCTGCTTAGATATTTCAGACTTCAGACAGCCATCAGACATGATCCAGTGTGGAGGAATTCGCTTACTCATAGATTTTAAGTGAGCATAAATCCACATGAAGACGGTCAAGTTCTTCTTTTGTCCTTGTTCATCGAGACACTAATAGACACAGTGCATTCCGGCTAGTGGAAACAGTCCATAACCCAAAAACAGAACAAAGAAAATTGCATATCTCTGCAATTTTACCCCTTCAACTGCATTTATGAATCTTAAGACTTATATGATAAATTATTCAGCAACTACTTAAATATTAAGTAATTAACTTAAGAAAGTCACTGAGCTGCCATACAATTTTGAGTTATTTGATCTTCAAATAATAAATTGATAGGGCATGAAACACAGATTCCTATTCTGCTAACTTACTATTTGAAGTTCAGTTAACTCAAAATCGTAAGCCAGCCCAGTAGCTAACATTTTTTTAAGTTAAAAAACCCTGTGGAGTACCAGAAGGCTCAATTCTGGGGCCCTTGCTTTCCTCCTTAGTATTACAAGTATTACAAGTCTCAAGTCATGTCATCAGGAAAGAAGAGAAGACATTTCCTAGCTGTGCTGATGATACATAAATACATATTTTCATTCCTTCTGAATATCAAGACTCTGTTGACAGGCTTACTAGCTGTGTGTCAGATATTTCTCAGAGGATGTCTCAAACTTTGTTACAGCTAAATCAAGAAAAAAAAGACTGAAATACTGGTATCTTGGCTAAAAGTCAAAGAAAGCTGCTTTGTGAAAAACAAGACACCTTTGACTTGTGTACCAAATCTGAAGCACAGTCACTAAAGTAGCTTTTTATCATTTAATAAAATATTGCCAAATTTGGCCTTTTATATTCCAGAGCGACACAAAGAAACCTATCCATGCGTTTGTTACAAGTTGATTACTGGAATGCTCTTCTTACTTGATTTCCTAAGAAAACAAAAATGAGAAGGAAAACTCATATTATCCCTGTTTTGACATAACTGCACTGGTTACCTGTATCTTTTAGGATAGATTTTAAAATTCTTTTATTTGGCCTTGCAAATATGTACTTCACTGCTTATTTTCCATCATGTGATCTTACATGGACTATCCTACCGAAACAGTTCAAACTGCAGCCCCACAGTAAAAAAAAAACTATTTGAAAAAACAATTAAGCATTTGGACTTTAGATTTTTAGAACTATTATGTTATGACGTCCAAGGTCTTAATAGAGATAGCAGTAAGTTAATACACACAAAATCAGCAGTAATAGGGTGCTTTCTGTTGTCAAGTAGCTCATCCAAACCATAAACACAAAATTTCAACTTGTGAAAATAACACTTATTTATTATTTTTTTTCAATGTTGCTTATTACAAATTTTTTTTTTAAGTGAAGATGAAAGATTGTGATTTCAATCTTTATAAAAGCATGTCACTACTTCGATATTTTTTATTTAAACCTTTATAAAAATATGTCACTACTGCAATATTTTCTATTTAAACCTTTATAAAAATATGTCACTACTGCAATATTTTTTTATTTAAACCTTTATAAAAATATGTCACTACTGCAATATTTTTTTATTTAAACCCTTAGGAAAATATGTCACTACTGCAATATTTTCTATTTAAACCTTTAGAAAAATATGTCACTACTGCAATATTTTCTATTTAAACCTTTAGAAAAATATGTCACTACTGCAATATTTTCTATTTAAACCTTTAGAAAAATATGTCACTACTGCAATATTTTTTATTTAAACCTTTATAAAAAAATATGTCACTACTGAAATATAAAGTTCTCGTCCATAGGCAGAGCCTTATTTTAGCCACACTTCTGCATTTTAGAGCAGGAAATGAGACTGCATCCCTCTCCCCCATGGCGAATGGTGAGAAGTCTGAAAATCTGTATGTAACATTAAGAATCATCACTAATGATACTACTGAAGCATGTTTTCTGCAGTGAAGTAAACTTCCTTAGAGTTTCTCATAAAAATAATATAATTTTATGTGTTCAAACTGGTCAGAGCTGTGGTTTTTAGTCATGTACTGGACAGTGTTTTTTTGAGTTCTGCTTAACATGAGCTAAAATTGTCACTATCTAAATGCTCACTACTGAAACTTTTGGTGAAGAATTATTATTGCACTGATAATGATAAAATGGAAAGCTTAGTCATTTGTTTTAAGAAAATAAACATAATTAAAGTCACTCAGAGCAAAATGATTGAAGGCTAAGTCAGTTAAAAGTCCAAATCAGTTAAAAGTCCAAAATAATTTTCAACTCTGACCTTGAACCGATTCTGTAGAATGATCCATATACAGATACATTGAGGGGCATTTTTCTGCTATTATGCTTTTATACTGTGGAATTTAATTCCAGCTTTTATAGGTACTCAGGCTGTTAAACTGGATTAATTTTATTTTTTCAGGGCACATTCTATAAATGATTACCTACAAGATTCATGACTTTACTCAAGTACAGTTTATAGTGTCTTTAGCTTTTACAAGGGTGACAGTAATTGCTGTGGAGTGAATGATCATCTGTAATAAGCTGAAACTAGAACTGGCCCAGTAAAAGTCCTGTTTGATTTATTATGAAAACCTGCTGATAGATATGGCCAGTGCACTGTGTCGCTATTAATATTGGCATCTGTCAAGAAACACGGGCACAAACATCCAGGCTATGACGTTTCACTCCAATCTATGTGAAGAAAAACTGTGAGAAATACATAGATGCAAACACATTTTGGGCAGTCAAATCACTTACAGATCACACTACAGAACCTCCCCTGGTAAAATGTATCCAGCGCGAGAAGTGCTTTACTAGCTATGACATGGTGGAAAATTCCAGCTCATGAAAGTACTCCCGCTTGTGACTGTCCATTGCACGCTGGAATATAGGCAATGGTGTGTGTAATGCAGAGGTAATGAGGGTGGCAGCTCGGTGATTGCGACAAGAAGCATATGGAAGAAGGCACCTTCACTTCCTCTCCTCAGTGCAGATGCAGTCGGGGGTCCACTGAGGCCTACAGACTGAGTGCTCTTTCATAGACAGCTCCGGCTGTGAACTGAATGGGGCCTGCAGAAGACCATGAACATGTGGCAGACCCTTCTGCATACCAAAGCTAAGTCCAGAGGTGGGTAATAGCCAGCTACATTTACTCAGTTATGTGTGTTTAAATACAATTTTGATGGATTTGTGCTTTATAAATGATAATACTTTTACATCTATTCAGGTATATGAGTAACAATAATTATCTACATTTTATTCAAATCCCTCTGCTCTGGCACAGCCTGCATTTTCAAGCTTTAGAATTTTATTTTAGACCAAAAGGATTCCAAAAAGAGAAGAGCACACTGCAAAAAATATTGTATGTTGTCAAGTGAAATGATCTTAAATCTAGTCAATATATCTAATATTTCTCTGTTTGAGATTTGCAAGCTTGTTCTAAGATTACTGAACGTATTTCTCTATTTTTCTATTGTTTTAAGTAATTTTGGTAAAGCAAATTATATCATCCGCGACCCTGACGGAGAAGCGGCTTAGACAATGGATGGATGGATGGAAATTCTATCATTTTATTGGCAGATCATTTTGCTTCTTTCAAGTATATTTCCTACAACAAGCAAAAATGTATGCCAATACAGGGCATTAATTTGACTTACTAAAATCACTTAAAACAAGTAAACAATTAAGTAATCTTATAATAAGCTGACAACAATCTCCATATGAGAAATATTAGATATGTTGGCTAGATTTAAGATCATTTCACTTGCCCAGACACCATTGTCTGCAGTGTAGAGCTTAAAAAAACCTAAGTTCTTGTGCTGATAGACGCTTTATATACTGGGAAGTTTATCCATTGCACTCATTGTTTTGTTGTTTCATTAAAGGAAACTAAGTATTAGAATATATAAATACAAAGTTATACAAAAGGCTCCAACAACTAAATATGATTTTTTTTTTCAGTATTTAGCAAATCCACCCTTTGCCTTCATTATAGCCTCCATTTATTTTGGGAATCTTGCATTCAGCTTTTTCAAAGAAACCTGTACATATATAAACTGAAAAATGACATAAATAGAGACACAAAGTTTTGTTCCGAAAGCAGCGATATATTGGTTGTAGATTATTCTTGAAGTGTAAGTCAAATGATGTTGCTCTATGTATGTATGTGTGAATAGCATGTTACTAGTCACACAATGTTGACAGGAATATAATGCTATTTACTTTTACATAATTATATGCTATTTTATAAAATGTATTTACACTGAATCAGCAGTATTAGTCTATATTTTACTCAAAAACAGGATTTTGCTTTTTTCCAAGCTGTACTTGAGTTTACCCTTATTAGCAACTTATGAACAAGTTTTTCTACCGCTTACCCCTGCACTTGCATATATCTGTCATATATCAGTATTTGTCTTAGTTTTTACATCAAATATGTCTATATGACTATTTGTCATGATTGGCCCCTCCCGGTCCTGTCCATGCGTTTGTGTTGTGTTTTGGTTTAGCCCGTGTGTTCTTTGTTTTGTTTTTTTTAGTCCAGCCCCCTCATTTCGTGACTCCACCCCTGATTGTTTCTACCTGCATTCCCGCCTGTTCCTCATGTATTTAAAGCCTGTGTTTTCCCCTGTCTGGTCGCTGGTCTTTGTTCTGCTTGTACTGGTCTTTGTACTGTTGTTTGAAGTGTTTTGCTCTGGTTGTATTGTTTGTATGTTTGATTATGGTTTCTGTCATGTCTGCCCCCCGATCAATCCGCGTTGGTTCTATGACCCTGGACCGTTTAGACTATGACCCTGGATTTGCCCATAATAAACGTTGCTTATCTCCGCATATGCGTCCGCCTCCTTGCTCCCTGGCGTTACACTATTAAAACTGCATTTTGATTTTAAATGCAACAAAATAAGTTGATCTGCAGGAGTATTTATTTTATTTACTTTTTATTTCATTTATTAAATTACCATACATAATCATTTAAAAACATGAGAAGTACACAGACTTACTCTCTTGGCTCAAACTGACTTGCAAGCTATCAATCTGCCAAAAGTAAGCGTTTTATGACGTAGTGTTGTAAGATTCCTGCGTTAGCTCATTCTTCTCTGCTCCATGTCAGCATGCCATGTGTTTTCTTGTTATTGAAGCTACATCAGATTTTCCATTCTTTTCACATACATCAATGCCACGGGTGGAGCAGCAGTCTGTATTACAGCCTAGTCAGAGTGTCTCTCAGCTCAATCACTCAGCTTCATCAGACTGAAAGGCAGCATGTGAGCAATTTAACAGTGTGACTAAAAACTCTCACATCAGAAGAGCACTGCCACTGCCAAATCAAAACCTAGCAGCTCAATTTCCTTCCAGTTTTATTTTTATTTATTCATTCATTTTACACCATCGTGAAATGCTAGCTGTCCTTTACTTTCTGTGAACATTTCATATTGATACAAATGGATGGATGGGTGAATGGATGGATGGATACAATGGATACAAATATTCCCTATTATCTGTTATACATACAATAATTTACCTCTGTTTTCAGTAAGTCGGTGGAAAAGGTGAATATAAAGGTGAAATTTCATTCACTGGTGGGCTGACTATCCAGGGTGATGCGAACCTCTATCACAAGTTGTGATTACTGATCAATACTCAATTTCCTATGCAGTCCTATCCTGTTGTCTTGTCTGTTGTTACAAAATGACCTTATAGACTTTGGTCCTATGACCTGCATGGTAAGGACAACTGTACATTGACATTAAACTCTGTTCACCGGTTATAGATTTGACCTGCCATCTGATGTTTGATCTTGATTGTCCGACACTGACCAGTAAAGACAAGATTCCAGAGGCTATGAAGGGAGAAGTACAACTCTCTGTTTTCCTCTCTGCAAATCACTTCAACATAGCACAGTGACAGCCATATCATTCCACTTAAACGCTTCATTTAAAGGCCTCCACTATCATAATTGGTTCCTTTTGTTTTCAGTAAGGACTGTAACTGAATGCATACTGGGCTTTCATTTAAATGCTAATTCTCTTCTTAAATTCAGTACAAATTCTTTGTATTACCATATATCAATTTATTTTAATTAAGCACCAATTGTACACCATAATCCATTCAACAGAGGCCATATAACCTCAGACTAACCTTGCTAATGACCAAGATTAGTAATAGGGTAAAGTATTGATTTCCAGGGAGGCACATTTTGAACTAGCATCATTGGTAAAATGCCCTGGAGTCTAGAGAGCCAGAAATAGAATGATATCGCATCGATCTGGGAGCCAAGCCCCTCAAGTGGAATGCATCCATCTGAGTTAAAGGCAGGACTGTCTGTACCACTGCAAACAGCTGTTTGAGAAGCGGCCGAAAACACGGTCAGGAATGGGCCCAAGATGACATGCTTGTACAATATCCATATCATGAAAAGCACAAATACTTAAATTTGTTGTCTTTTTTTCCAAGTAGTAATGCATTTTGAATCGGGATGCATAAATAGCATTTTGCCCTTCCAATACTGTCTATTATTATTAATACCGTTTATTTTTTTATGGCATAGTAGTGCAGGTTGAAGCCTATCTGTTTGTGCTGTGTGTATCTGTCTTTTTTAAATACATCTTTTAAATGGCTTTAAAAGCTTCCTGCAGACTACACTGGACAATGCTTGTGGGAGACATATGAATAAATCAACAAGCAACAAACTAACAAAAGCAACAGCAAAGTGGAAAGCTACAGTTCCTCTCCAGAGCCTACACTGTAACAAGAACCCAGTTGTATGAACAAGTTTGAGAGTGAGGGGACTACATTCATAGAGGTGTTGTAACAATTTACAGTATATATGATATCTATGACATTTACACTCATTGGTTGCAACATGCAGCCACTGTTGCTCTCACTGTACATCTACTCTATGGAATTCACATTATAGTCTATGGGATTCACATTCACAAGGGGAACAATCTTTCTTAAGGGACAAATTTAAGCAAATTTAAGATGAATGCAGTTAGTTATGAGTAAATACACAAAATATTGTCCTTAATTGTGATTACTTATTAGAACCATTTCACAGCCCTACTTAGAAGTCAGTAGTTATTGCTCTGAGTTTGTTGTATGGCTCAAATATCTTACATTTACATTCAATTCATATTGTGAATCCACAGGTTAAATGTAGGCCTACATGACAAAAATGCACATTTTTTACTGCAGAACAAGACTGTACATGCAACAATAACATTTCATCAAGTTCAGATAATCATAAATGGTCTCTACAAATGCGGTATTGTCTGAAAGTGTACAGTCTGCACTTCTGTCAGAATTTACGCATTTGTTTTAATGAGCTACAAGTAACAAATAATCAATGTTGAATTACACTGTGCTTTTGTTATCACTGGTGATAGCTGCAACTTCTCAGGATTAAATATTTTCCAGGAGTAATTTGCACAGCAATTCACAAGTCACTGTGGACACATAATTCCACAGAGATAGATTAATGGTACGTAATGTTTTGCCTTTTGAGGACATTTCTGGGAAAGTGTGAGATGGCTCTTCCCCTCATAAAAAAGTCTCAAAAGAGCTGTATGCATGGCTGAATTCACTTGATGAATGTAACTTTGTGAGGAGAGCCTGTTGTTGAGTGTTGACATCTGTCAACACTTGATGTGAGAGCCGTGCAGTTCTTTTCCAGGTTCGTCAAACCGAGGAACTATGGAGGCTATTTTCTCTAGAGCAAATGTCCAGCAGTAAGGAATGCTTAAAATACAGGCTTGGTGTAGTTCAGTCATATGACTGAGATTCATGAGGCCCACTTGAGAAGACCCGAAATAGCAGAGTAGCAGAATCCTAATAAACCAATCCTGAGAAATACTGTAAGCATCTCCTCAAGCACGCGGCGCATGTTTATCTCAAACACGATCTCCTCCTGACCACTGAACATTTCATGCTAGGAAAACATCCTTTTAAAGAGGGGTCATGAAATCACTGCATTTTCATTTCACTGCACTACCCAGCTGTGTATCATGTGCGATGGTGGACAATGGAGTGTGAAAGATGAATCACGCTGGATGACACGCTGGGCAGTTTGGCCTAAGAAGTCACTAAGCATTCATGCTTAAGAATTCCCTTCGGAGGCTACAGGTGGGATCTGGATCCCTGGTGGTGCTGAGATCAGAACAACTGGCGTAATCGTGGGGTCACGTGCTTCGGAACGGCATGTTCCTGGGGGCAACCAGGAGTGTAATCTGTGCCATGATGTGAGGCCATGGGGGGTGAATTGGTAGACCCAGGCTCAACGGAGTGACTTTCCACCCTCCATGGAGCTTTGTTACCTCCTTTCGGACTACCATTGCTGTCATGGCAACATTTCTTGCTTAGGGAGCATCTCCAGTCATTCTGGACTTAACAAGCAGCAATACCTCCAAGATCTACAACTTTCTGTCCACTGCAATTGACTTCCATGTCATGAATTCTGGTCCTACCTACTTATTCAACTGCCCTTGTTTTTTGGCACCATTTGTGGGAAAAAAAAAACAGCTGACCGCAGTAGTTAGAATGGGGTGGCCAGGTAAGATGCAGAGATTGGCACACTGCTAAGTAAAAAAAAAAATATATATATATATATATATAAACAATATGGCATTACTGTATTAAAATACAATACAACTATTGCTGAAAGTGAAACTGACAAAAACTGTTTGTAACATATTTTAGTCATTCATGTGGAAATGGTAAATTAAATTAAAGTAATTTACATGTACCAAGTGTTTTTTGTGTACAATGTTAACCTAAGGAAAAATGTTTCATTTAGACAGGCCATAGAATTTATTCATATAGGTTGCGTTCACTGCAAGTTCTACATGAGTCTAATGATTGGAAAGCTAGTCAGACAGCAGTGAATTCATCTACAATACATGCATGTATTCAACTAAAACATTTTACATTTACGGCACTTGGCAGACACTCTTATCCAGAGCGATTTACAATTTCATCATTTTTTTTTTACATAGCTGATTATAGGTTATTTTACCATGGCATAGCCTACTATTACAATGTAGCTCACAGAGCACTGGCTGAAGGGATCCAATGCACATTCACTCATCTCTTTGCTCAGCAAATTAGCCAATTACAGCAAAATATGCTAATTTTTAAAAGCATTGTCAACAGAATCTCATAACAGTATGGTACTTACACTGAAGGCATATTTTATTAATTGATGCTTTGTTAATGATAGCTGACATACTTCACCCTTTAGTAAAAGGTTTTGATTAAACCAACCAATAATGAGTCTGTGTCCAGTGCATCCAATAATAAAGGCCACATCATACTTCTTTTATATACTGATATAAAAACAGTAGCACACAGAAAGTACCAATTCTGCATGCTGATACAGTTTACTTTGGCCAATTTGAACATGCATATAGCTGTTCTGATGTTCTGTTGAATGATTTAATGTAGACAAAGTCTCTGAAGGTATCGTCAGCAAGACATTTGGGAAGCTAAGGTCAACCAGTTTCAAGAACATTTTTTCTTCTTTTACAAAGTTATCGTTTTTGAAAAAATGTTTGGAGGTTTTCTTATGACAGCAACAATACCTTGCTTCATTTTCCACACCACCCAGATCACACAGGGCCTCATTCATCATACCATGTTCTGTCTTTCTCTTTGCACTAAACTCCTGCCATTTGCATCTCATTACCATGCCCTGTCTTTGTGCTTCCATTACTAATGTCTCATCTCTAATTCCTTCCCGGTCCAAACCCGGTGTCTGCCCCTGAGGTCCAGATACACAGCCGTGACAAATAACCTGCTGTAGCCAGCCTTCACTTTCCAGCGACCTTGGGACCTCTGTGTTGAGCTTGTATGCTACCTGCCTGCCACCTGGCCATGTCAGACATGGGTGACCACTGACCTCACGTCTTCATTTATCCAAACTTGCTCAGTCCTGATTTAATGAAATGCTACCAATGGTTTCAAGAGCAGTTAAACTCTCATGTCACTGTCTCACCGTTCAATTTACTCTTAGCAATATAACCAGTTGTTTATTGTATTTAATAATATGATGACTCTCAATCTCACTTGGTTCGGCCCATAAGGCCTGATTTCTTTCCAGCTTTCTTACTTTTCTTTAACAGGAACTTTTTCTTGCCTTTGACTAATTTATTTGAGGGCTAACCTGCTTTTTGACGACACAGTATCTATTGCAGAACACAAAATGCTGTACAAATAAAATGAAATGAAATCGAATCCTTCTCTGCCCCTGTGACCATAATCATTTTTTCCCAGCATTTCTCTGTCCGTGAAATTGAAAATTCCTTTTAGACCCAGCTGCCAGAGCAGCCTAAACAAACACAGTTTTATCTTAAATAACAGAAGCATGTCAACATTACAAAGTGACCCGTCACCACTTTGATCAAATAATGGTTTCGTTGTGAATACAGATTACACCAGTGTAAACAACGGTCTCAGAAAAATATACACAAAAGCATTTTTATCAAATTTCTATCAATGTGTGGTGGCTGGGGAGAGTTTCTGTCTGAACAGAGAGCAGGAAAGTCTGATAACTTATAGAACAACTGTAGCCCTTATTTATCAATGCAACACGCTCAGGCCTTATCACACACAGTTAAAAACCATTGAGACATGAGATATAGGGGAGTTGGTTAAGGGATCTAGACTATACATGCATTTTTTGTGTGGTGTCCAAAAACATTTTTGCAGCTGTTTTATAGTCAAGGCACACTGGATTTCTAGCACCTTGCAAAGGTTCTTCCAGCATTCACATGGAAGTTCACATATTAATAAGAAATAGGACTGGCACCTCCTGTCATTGCAGCCTGTCAGCCAAAAAGACTTCATTATGAGGAGAAAAGGCTTGTATTTCAATCAAACATTTCATCACTGAGCATTCTGCATTAGCAAGAGCAGAATTAATTAACTACCCTTATGCTTTGGCTCAGTCGAGCACGTCCCCATTATATGAACCTTGTGTCGTAATGTACAGCTTGTGCTGAATCTCTAAGCACTGTACGACTTGCTCAATTGACAGGTGGGATTGTGAGATGTGGATTTGCTTTCTTTTCCTATCTCAAATCTTAAGTCACCACAAGGATGTTGTGACACTTGCAAGAACCTGGGTTATGTAACACGAAAGCTGTGCATGCTGCCTCGGGAAAGTCAGGAATTTTCCTACTGCAAGGAATTTCTTTTGTGCTGACGGAACAGGGCATTGCGCAGCATGCCACCCATTTTATTCCTGTCCCAGGTAATCTCCCAGCGTAGCTCACGTAATCTCCTAATGGGGCTGCTCAGCGCTGATCCACAGGGACTCTGGTTCATCTTGAGGCCAGCTCCCAGGGGACGGAGAGCATGGAGTTTCTAGCTCCCGGCAGCAGACTACCATCAGACAGAGCGGAGCTGCCTGGGGCTCTGCAAAGCACACTGGGGCTCAGCCTTCTTCCTCCTCCCTCCCTCCTCTTCCTCCCCAGCAAGGACAGCTGTCACTGTGGCCTAACCTGTCTGGAAGGAGGCGGCGATTGCAAGGAATTTCTTTTGTGCTGACGGAACAGGGCATTGCGCAGCATGCCACCCATTTTATTCCTGTCCCAGGTAATCTCCCAGCGTAGCTCACGTAATCTCCTAATGGGGCTGCTCAGCGCTGATCCACAGGGACTCTGGTTCATCTTGAGGCCAGCTCCCAGGGGACCTACGGAGAGCATGGAGTTTCTAGCTCCCGGCAGCAGACTACCATCAGACAGAGCGGAGCTGCCTGGGGCTCTGCAAAGCACACTGGGGCTCAGCCTTCTTCCTCCTCCCTCCCTCCTCTTCCTCCCCAGCAAGGACAGCTGTCACTGTGGCCTAACCTGTCTGGAAGGAGGCGGCGATTGAAGAGGACGGCGAAGGGGAAGGCTGCAGGCTGACACTAACCAGGCATGATGGTGCTGGTGGAAGAGAGACCTCTCACGAGTCAATGCCGGCTGATGGAGCTCTTTTTCTCTGTCTTTCTCAGCAGCCGCGGTGGGAGACTCTTAGCACACCCACTCAGCACACAGTGCACTAAACCGCGCGTGACTCATGCCATTAGCGGCCCTGCAATAATAATGCAATCAGAGCCTCACACAGGCCGTGCAAGCGCTTGACGCAGTAGGAAGGAGTCAAGAGTGCGGCCGGCGCGAATTTGCATAGCGACAAGTGAGCGTGCAAGTTGATTATCTGTTACTGAAAGCTACTGCTCATTGCTAGATGCAAAGTTCAGTCCGAAGCATATTAGGAGCTACCGCTCTGCTAGTCAAAATCACATTCTTGTCTGGTCTCACCACCTGGTGTGGGATTCAGCCCCACAGAATCCGTGTTCTTTCTTTGCGCCTAAAAGATAACAGGAAGGAAACAGCTTGGATGAGTAGCACAAGGTTGAAGTCTGGGAGGCTCAATAAAGTGGAGTGTTTCACTGATTGTGTTAATCCTTATACTGCATTCTGAGAAAGCAGCAACGTTCTGCAGTCCAGCTTTTTTTGCAGAGTGGTGGATGCGTCTGACACTATGGAGAGGCAGAACGTTGTAAACAGTGATCATGTTTATAGAAGCACACAAGATTCTGAGTGTTGCCAAGTAGTTAGGAAAGGGTGTAAAGGGTTATTGAGGGCTGCTAGCAATGCAGCAGTTTATACAGTTATGACAGAGTTGTGTAAATTCCCATGAAACGCAAACTGTAGAACCTATGAAACACTGTCACAAAGCAGCACTGTAGTGAATTATCTTTTAGACCTAGTAGTGGGCAGTATGGAGTATGATGGGTTCAGTATGTATGTTATGGTGCATTTATAAACTTGTTTTTATACAGATGCTTCAGTAAACCTATTTTTGTAGGTTAACAGTGACATATTACTCCATGAAATTGGCCTTTAGCCATTCAGTTAAACGCACTAACTGTAGCATGTATAGCACTGGATGCATGCTGCATTATCTGTGCCAGGAATTTTATTATAGGGTGCTATATACGTGGGTGCTACATGGGAACTGGGACATATGAAGGGGGTACTGTACCTATTTCTGTTGCAATGGCAATATGTGAACACCAGTGGTTGGGTGGGGGTGATCGAGGGCTTTGGTAACAATCGCTGACTCATAGTCTAGCTGAGCATAGCTCTTTTACTGCCCGATGGCTGTTCCACAGCAGAATTACATTTTCAGGTAAAATAATTTTAGATAAAAATAATAAATGGTCTTAAATGCAGGAGTTAATATATAACTGCTAATTCATTCTTTAACCCTAAAGATTGCCATGCGGAGTGCTGGCTACCATAGCAACACAGAGGACAATCTCTCCTAGCTAGTAGCTAATGAAAAGGCAAAGAGAAAGATTTAAGACAAATTTACGTTAGATTTTTGTTTCAAGGACAAAATGGCTCTTCTTAACATTTGTGTTGCCAACCCCTGGCCTCCTAATTCATTTGAGAGAGCCCAAACCAGAGTTTTTTCTTTTTTGTTTTATTTTGTTTTTTGTGATATAGTATTGTTTTCATTTGATTTTGTTGGTTTCACACTGCCACAGCTGAATATCCCAAATTATATATATATGAGTGTTTGTTTATCGGTCAGAAATTTTGCAAGAATAAAGCACTCTTGCAAAACACTCCTACTCTACATGAAAACAGAGATGCTTAACGTCTCTGTGTCACAATCAAAGAAATCATAATAAGCCTTGTCTGATATCTGCTTTTTCTTTGTCAATTTGAATGTAACCAATCAGGTTGCTGATTTTATTTATTTTATTGCCCATTTACTGTTATTGGTGGCAGGTCATGCTGCAATAACAAAATGAGAGTCAGACGTTAAAATAGACTGCTAGAAGAAGTGAAAAAAACAGGTCTTTGATAAGAATTCTCTTGTTTAATGTTGACCATCACAAAGATGTTTGAACCAGCAGCGAACTGAATCAGGGTTCATTTGAAGGCAGGCTGAGGCCAGTTACAATAATGGCAGATGAACAATAACGAAATATTTTGTGTCACATGGACCACAGAGCTTATTTCTGATAATTCAGGCCAGACATCACTGATCTCTTTGGTTAATTTCAAACTGATGTGAAATTAGATTTTCTGTAATTACAGTACAGGCAGGAATTAAATTTCTTTACTTTAATGCAGGGCGGTGCAGTGGTGCAGTGGGTAGCACTGTCACCTCACAGTAAGAATGGCCTCATTTCTGTGTGGAGTTTGTATGTTCTTCCCATGTCTGCTTGGGTTTTCTCCCACAGTCCAAAGACATATGATCAGGCCAATTGGACCTGCTAAATTGCCCCTAGGTGTGAGTGTGTGTGTGTGTGTGTGTGTGGGTGAATGTGTATGTCTGTCTGTCTGCCCTGCAATGGACTGGCGACCTGTCCAGGGTCTATCCTGCCTTCCTCCCAATGACAGCTGGGATAGGCTCCAGCACCCCCTGTGACCCAGAAGGATAAGTGTGTGTGTGTGTGTGTGTGTGTGTGTGTGTGTGTGTGTGTGTGTGTGTGTGTGTGTGTGTGTGTGTGTGTGTGTGTGTGTGTACTTTACTTTTTGTAACAATCAGTGTGCTAATACATTTTAAATGTTATCAGTCATGTAAGTGAGTGATAGATCTTGGTTTTATACTATGTTGGGCTAGTGGAAGTTAAAACAAGTACAGATCATTTAATGAAGGAAAAAAAACATGGCTCACCAACATTTATACAATCCCATGTGACGCCTGTACACAGCCTTTCCCACTCAGCGGAGTACTTTAGTCCTGATAGTCTTTTACTCAGCTCTTCGTTTGTCCTTGCTCCGCTGCACTGAAAGAGTCTGGGACTGAAAAAACGCTACAAGGTTAGTTAAATATCAAGTGTATTGCGAAAAAGCTTTGTGATCTATGGTTCAGTAAGATGCTCGAACAAATGGCTGCATCGCAACAAACAAATAAAAGGTCAGTTTTGGGGGGCGGCTTGTGTACAGTGGCCTTACTGGAAGAACATGACCCTGTGCACGAACTTGTTTGCTTTCTGACTTCACCAGATTTGAGTCATTAACTTCCAAAAACGCAATGGACCATCACCAGGGGCTCTGAGCACACTCGTAAAGTCCAGTTGCTGCTATAAGAAGTAGACAGGTTTCAAAACCAAGCTACACCCTTTTGCATGACAATGGGCTTCACACTACTCACTTAGACAGTGTGTGTTCTGTAATAATAACATAATTAAGACATCTTTTGTTTTTTTACTCTGTCTTCCAAAATGTCAGGCGCTTCAGAGCACATCTTTTATACTCTTAAAGTTGTCAAAAAGGATTCTTTGGAGTGATGCTATAGAACAACCATTAAATGGATAGTTCTTTAAAGAACTTTTTAATGATTGAGATCTACAAGAATCTTTTCTTAATGTTTAAATGTTTAAGTTTAGGAACAATGAGGACCCCTCAGAGCCTTTCTAATTAAATTAAAAAAACACCACCTGTGTGTAATGTTTAAGTCATTTTATTTGTATTAAACAAAACCAAGTTTTGGTTGGAAACAAAAGGGTATCAGATATATAAGTAGATACAGTCAAGCAAGCTCTCCCATTGGTTAGGACTTCAGGAGCTAAACTGAAGGCCTGAATCATCAGATTAACCACTGACATAATTAGGAACTGATAATGAAATTAACCAATCAGGATATGATTTGCAATTGGTGGGCCTACTTTGGTGAGAAAAATGGCCAATCTAGACCAGTGGTAATTAACTGGAGATCTACATTCCTGTGGAGTCTAGTTTTAATCACAACCTGCCACACCTACTCCAGCTAATTAACTTCTTCAGAAGTCTCTGACTGGATCAGATGTATTAGTGAACACATTAGAAGGTCTAGGTACTCACATTCGATGTATTTTGAATGTTCAGGAGAGTAGATCTCCAGGAAGACTCTTATAGGCCTTCTACAAGTCCTAAATACATCACTCACTGTGAATACAAGACAGAGTCTGACCAATAAATTTCAGTCAGCTGTTAGAAAAGGAAAATGGCAACAGCCCTATACTTGGATTCTTTCATGAAAGAGTCACTAAAACTGCTACAAGGTAAAATATATGTAAAAATGTTTTTTTACAAGCTTCTAATAAAACATGAAATCTCTTCATTTAATCCAGAACAACCAAAAATCTTAATGTGAATCATTGTTAGCTTAGTGCTAACATGCTACTAAAATTCCAAAGATTTTATAAGCATTGTTTTTCCTCATTTTAGAAGAAGTTTGACATTTAAGGATCGAACTGAAAGCCCAGCTCTAATAGTTATGGTGCACCACTGTTAAGGAACACAAACCTTTACTTTAAGCCTCGGCTGCTGTGAAAGTAACACTCTCATTCAGTCAGGTAATTCTGACATGAATACTGCACATGTCATATAATGTATTAATGTAATTGAGACATTAATGTTGTGTACACCAATAATAAGACCAATGACTTAATGGCCAATTATGTCATTTAAGGTGCTACCATTCACTGTGATATCGTTGTTGTGACACAGAGTGAGTTCTTTTCTTGTCCCAGGCTGCAGAGCACTGGTTCATCCTTGAATGGATTCAATCTATAAAGCTGGGGGCTGGGTAAGTGAGCCAAATGGGTCGCTTTCGAGGATGAGTGAACCAGCACATACACACATGGGGGACATGACAACGCCAAATGCACACAACAGTGAATATGCTATTTACTCCTGATTTGTTCAGTGTCATGACGCATCTATATCATATTATGGAAATTTAGAACAGCAGTAGCTTATTTACATAAATATCTTAGCTGCAGACTTCACTTTCAACTTCATTACACCTGCCCTGCTTCTGCTGAGTACACAAATGTTGGCCAGCATTCAGCCTGACTCTCCACGCTGGCTGTTTGAGTTGGCCATATGATATGATTGGATTTTTCAGTGCCTGCTCTTGTTTTGCTGGCTGACTGAAGACTAAAATGAAGTTTGGTGTACTGCAGAGCCAGCTCATGTCCTGAAGATCTGTCCTCCTACAAAAGTTCAGTCCCAGCTTACCACACGTCCCTCTGACCTCTTTTAATTAGGTTTATCGGGTATATAGGATTAGAGCTGAAACTAAGAAAAAGAAAAAAGCAAAGCTTTAAAGGTGCTTGATTCAAACTTGTACATTGTTTCCACATGTTCTGTCTTTCATTTGCCCTCCTTTTGACAACAATTGTGTTGATGGTACAACCTTTAATCCCTTAAATGGCCAGGGCCCAAAGATTTATTACACACTTCAATAACCTAAGAATAACTCAGCCAGTTTGTAGTGACCTCCCTATAGTTACTCAATGATAAGCCCTACTATGTAATAAGCCTGGGTTTTTAGAGGGTTAGAAGGATGTTTTTCTATAGTTCTGTAATAAACGCAATGTCTATATATAGAACCACAAACACTCAAATAACCATCTGAATCCATAAATGCATGCTGGTAAAAAATGCCATTTCTGGTAAACCTGCTATACATGGTTCCTTAAAGAACCTGTAAAAAATGATTCTATATGGCACCAATAAGGATCCACTATTATAATAAGTCATAGAAACTTTATTTTATTACAACCCCAATTCCAATGAAGTTGGGACGTTGTGTAAAACATAAATAAAAACAGAATGCGATAATAATTTGCAAATCCTTTTCAACCTATATTCAGTTGAATACACTACAAAGACAAGATATTTAATGTTCAAATGAATAAACTTTATTGTTTTTTTGCAAATATTCACTCATTTTGAATTTGATGCCTACAACACATTCCTAAGAAGCTGGGACAGGGGCAACAAAAGACTGGGAAAGTTGAGGAACACCTGTTTGGAACATTCCACAGGTGAACAGGTTTGGAAATTGGTGAGTATCATGATTGAGTATAAAGGGAGCAGTCATTCACAAGCAAGGATGGGACGAGGTTCACCACTTTGTGAACAATTGTGTGAGCAAATAGTCCAACAGTTTAAGAACGTTTCTCAATGTGCAATTGCAAGAAATTTAGGGATTTCATCATCTACAGTCCGTAATATTGTCGGGACCAAAGAGCTCCCCGTTCTCCGACGATGTGGAAAAACATTACTAATTAATTAAAGTTAAATCAAAGTTTTGATGTAATTTAATCTGTTCTCTAATGTAAAAATGGGTGGCGAATTAAAAAGAGTGAAAAAGCATTCTTGCAAAAGTTAAAGTGAAGAGTTGATATTGCAAAAAAGACAAAGTCAGATGAAAAACCAAACTTCAGCCGCAGGTTTGGTTTGAAGGGAAGAAAAGGCCCTCTTTATTAGTTCCAATGTGAACAAATGGTGCCCGAAAACCAGAATGTGCAGACAATCCAAACACATTAAATCTTATACCCAAAACTGAGCAACCTTATCGCCCCTCCCGGGGGTGAGATCATTTTTGATACCTCCTGAAATCACCTTGGATACCAATAGAACTGTTTTTTCTAGCTTGAACTCTTATTTCTCAAGCAACTCAAGCATTTTTTTAAATTAACTTTCCCTGCCTTGTTTTATCAGGCCTCCCTATCCTCCCCGTGTCCATTGTTTGTAACACCTTCTTATTAATTTTGCTCAAAGACCAGTTCTTACCAACCCTTATCAGCTAGCCTTCCTATTCCCAGCTAACTTCTACTGTAAAGGCAGTGTTTCTCACTCTTTCTGACCTTCGAGGTGCCTCCTTCATTACAATACCCTGCTTTGTGTCTAGAGTAGAGTTCACGTTATCCCATATATGGAAATATCGGGCCTGCTTTTTTCGGTCCCTGTCTGCCTGCCTCAGTTAAATTCTTATTGGCCTGTCTGTCTCAATTTAGTGTTTATAACTCTGTCTTTAATCATTTCTAAGTTAATGATTATTACAAAACTTTTATTAAAAGGTGATTTAAGGACATATTTCTTCAAAAACCCCGACAATATCATAAAAAGATTCAAAAACTTGAATGCCTGTGACCTTCGTCAGTGGAAAGTGAAAGCCATATATCAACAACACCCAGAAACGCCGCTGGCTTCTCTGGGCCTGAGCTCATCAGAGATGGACTGACGCAAAGTGGAAAAGTGTCCTGTGGTCTGACGAGTCCACACTTCAAATTGGTTTTGGAAATCATGGATGTCGTGTCCTCCGGGCCAAAGAGGAAAAGGACTGTCTGAAGTGTTATCAGTGCAAAGTTCAAAAGCCAGCATCTCTGATGCTATGATGGTATGGTTAGTGCCCATGGCATGGGTAACTTGCACATCTGTGAAGGCCCCATTAATGCTGAAAGGTACATACAGGTTTTGGAGCAACATATGCTCCAAAGCAACGTCTTTTTCAGGGACGTCCCTGCTTATTTCAGCAAGACAATGCCAAGCCACATTCTGCACGTGTTACAACAGTGTGGCTTCATAGTAAAAGAGTGCGGGTACAAGACTGGCCTGCCTGCAGTCCAGACCCATCTCCCATTGAAAATGCGTGGCGCATTATGAAGCACAAAATACGACACCGGAGACCCCAGACTGTTGAGCAACTGAAGTTGTACATCAAGCAAAAATGGGAAAGAATTCCACCTACAAAGCTTCAACAATTAGTGTCCTCAGTTCCCAAACGCTTATTGAGTGTTGTTAAAAGGAAAGGTGATGTAACACAGTGGTAAACATGCCCCTGTCCCAGCTTCTTTGGAAGGTGTTGCAGGCATCAAATTCAAAATGAGTGAATATTTGTAAAAAGCAATAAAGTTTATCCGTTTGAACATTAAATAGCTTGTCTTTGTAGTGTATTCAGTTGAATATAGGCTGAAAAGGGCTTGCAAATCATCGTATTTTGTTTTTATTTATGTTTTACACAACGTCCCAACTTCATTGGAATTGGGGTTGTATATAGAACCCATTTCACTAAAAAAGTATATTATTCATGTGGGATGATGTGCATGATGTACCTATTTCATTGAGTTCAGTTTAATGTAATTGGCATAAAGAAACAGATTGATTTATATGCACATTGTTTTGTTGCCATATTTGCTGAACATGGCACCTGAAAATTTTGACAGAAAAGTACAGGCTAGTGCAATGGAGTGAAAGACATGACCACATGCACAGGCTCTTGGATAGTGCTGGACTCATAGTAAGAGAGACTTATTGTAAATACTGCAGCTGTTGCTAGTAGTGTAAAGCTGTGTATATATATATATATATATATATATATATATATATATATATATAGTTATATTGCCTTGTTGTGCTGGGCTGTGGGACTGTTTGAGTAAGTGTAAGTGGTTGCCACTAGATATGTGTGGCTGGAGGTGACTCACCCTGCTTCATTGCTATAGTGCTAAGCAGCGGGCCTCCCTACTTATGTTGAATAAAAAAGCATTTGTTTGAAGTGCCGTGTTTCATGCGTCTTCTTCTATGTCGACACCACAGTATGTAGGCGGTCACTGTAAAGCAATACTTTCTTTCATCTGACAGTTGCACTTGATTGTTCATTGATGTTTTGTCCACCTCCTTGCACCGCTAATTGGCTAATGTGAGAAAAGCTTTTAATCTGATTGAAAGTTGGGAATCCCACCCTCCATTGGGTGCTGTTACTGGTGCCCAGCAGCACAGCCAGACCTCCGGCCAAGAGCTGTTAATATGATGTCCTAATCTGACCCCTTTTCCAATTCACAGACACATAACAAAAAGTATGTTTCGAATTAGAATTGAAGTAGAATTTTTTTTAATCTATTTTTAAAGTTATATTTCTTCTTTGTTGCTTGCGATGGTAGGTAGGATGGCACTCCAGTGCCCCTAATGGGAGTTTAAAGCACTGTTTTTGTTTTTGTTTGTTTTTTATTCTGCCTGTTCTTGAAGGGTGCCCTAATCACTAAGCAGAGTGATTATGCATTTATAGGCTATAACAGGCCACAACTACTGGATGCCACATTTTTCTGAGCTTAGGTGGGATTACTGAAATAACCTGATGGACTCATAATGCAATTCAATTTAGGATGATGCAGATCAGGCCTAAAAACCACTGAAAAACACATCCTCCTGTTGTGTATAGGCTGAAAGGTGTTTACTGAAAGCTAGTGTTATAGTTGCCTATGTAAATGTGCCAGTATGTTTATGTTTAAGGACGTGTGATCATATTAGGCTGCTGCTGAAATTACTGTAAAATATGTGGACTCTTCTCCTGAGCCAGGTTAATTTACTTCACTGCCTCAAGCCAATTCTAATTTAAAGGCAATTGTTAATTTCACTGCATAGGTAATGAACTTAGTGCTAGTATTGATTGAGTCTAGCAGACGTGTGATTATTTTTGTCCTGGAGTGTTTGAGAATGAGCCCTATGAGCCCTTGTCCAATGTTTTGCACAGACTTGCTACCTTTGTCAATTTCTGTCCTCATTTCATTACTGGATCTGCACAAATAAAAAAACTCGCTTGGTAAATCTGTCCTTTTTAATTAATAAGTTCTTTGTTCTTTTTTTGATCTATAATGTTTATATTGTCACAGACCATGTACAGAAACATAATTCATAAAACCTTTTAATAAGTGGGAACCGATGCTTTGCAACAAAATTAACTTCTAGCTTCTTTTTATCTGCAGTGCAGAGAACATAAATGCAGGCCTGACATCAAGGGTTCACTTAGAGGGGCAATGCTTCATCAACCAGTCATCATACCCCACTTTTTCATGAAGCAGAACAGTAAAATAGGACATGTTTTATCATGTTATTGTTGTGTGTGTAGTTTGGTGTAGTGGAAGTAAAAAAAGCACCTTTAATATTTTTGCCATGTTTTTTGTCATTGTTCAACATCAAAAGATTGAGCCGGTTGATGCATGTATAATGAATGGACGTGTAATCATATTAGATACAATTACTTCTATAGTTATACAATTTCATTTGAGTCATGTACAAAGTGACTTTAATAACTCTAGGCTCTAAAGGATTAAAAGGAAATTCAGATGCAAACATGCAAAAGCCAACCTTCTGAGAGCAAGGTTGAACGGAGGTGGGGGTCTGGGGGGTGGGGAGGTATTCGAGAGCTTGTAAATCATCTTGCACATTTATGTTATGGCATGATGAGATTTCCAACACTGGTCTCATAGGGAAGTCACCCATGGTCTCAGCTCCACTCTGTTTCTGTTGGCCTGGATCCGCATCAGTGCGCATTAATGCCATCACCGCAAACACCTTTCAGGGCACTTTGGTCTCAGTGGGAATGTTCAAAGAGCCTCTTTGCACTTTCGACCAGATCCGGTGATCCCTACGTCCCTCGCTAGCCTTGTTATCTGTTTTGAAGTCAAGTTGGATTCCATGAAAATCCAGCATGTCATGCATGCGATGGAACAGTGCAATAACACACTCACACCCAACCCCCCAGCCCCCCGACCACATGCAAATACATCCACACATTTTGGCCAAAGGTTCATTGAACAGTAAGTCATCCTTTGTCCTCATAATTCAGGCTGTATTATTGTTTCATTGCTCAGTGTGGTCACATAAAGTGGTTAGCTTATAGACAATGTTATTGTAGCCTTATAGGGCAGCAAAGTGAGTGACTACAGAGGACTGGAAGGCATAGAGCACCAAGGACAGCTAAACGCTCTCTACTGATTTCATTTGGCTTCTCAGGCATCGGCTTTTAAGTTTCACAGAGTTTCCTGGCTCCCAAAGGAAGCCTTCAACAGCAGTGGGTTGTTCAGGCCATATTTTAGCAGAGAAAGGGTGAGCTGTATGCGTCTGTGTGAGAAGCCTACGCGCTATCTCAAATTCAGTGTGAGAACGATAGAATGGTAGCACTAAAGAATGATGTGGGATCAAATTCTATGAAAAAAAGGCATTTAAATCACAGATCAAATGCATCATGCTGCATTTTGTTTTCTGAAGGAGAAAGTATTTCAGTCACTCTGCATGAGAATGACAGGGAATGTTTATTTTATGTAAGACTATGACATCAGTTTCATGCTGAGATGATGCTGTTTTGATGATTTTAGCACATTGTAATTTGTCTGTTTTGTCCTCGCTGTGTTGATTTGCCTGTCCATCCTCATTCATGCAATTTATGCCATAACAGGATGAATGTAATTAAATGAATGTCCACAACAAAACTATATTGCCTAACACTGAGAAAAGCATCTATATTTAAACCTTAAAATATTGTGGTGAGACTGATTAGAATTTTTTCCCATTCCTAAATGTTATTCCAAAATTTACACTGTCTATTCTGTCGACTACGCCACCTGTTATCCCAGCAAATAATTAAACTTTGCCCCTAATTGTCTTAGCCATGCCACTTACATGTCAACATGTTGCACGATTCCATGCCAGGCAAATGATTAATGTGGTGAACTGTCCCTAACCCCATGTGCAAGCAGATTTAAATTTAGCAAACACATTAGCCATTCTATTCTAGTTACGATCCACTAGCTGCTTTTTGACAGGCAGCCAAAACTCCAGTTGTGACAACAGCCTAATGGTCATATGCTTGTTTTTAAAACACTTACTATTAGCCTGCAAATCCCCCTTTCCCCCCAGCTCTGTCCCTCAGATGACAGCAGAGGGTCCTCTCCCTGCAGACTGTGCTTAAATTAGCATGGGAAGAAGATTAAGAGAAAGCAAACTGGGCCAGGTTTTTGACACAGGGAAAGCTTTAGGTGCAGTCCTGTGGTTGACCATAGATGTGTTTATTTGATGCAGCCTGGCTTGCCGAGCTGCCTGTGTGTTTAGTGGTTGAGGATGTTAAACACAACATTTAAAAGCCACGGAAACATGTTTGCTTAGCGCCTGACATATTAACTGCCTCCTCCGATCTATTTAGCACTGCTGCTATTTCAGGCTGGGTAAAAGGTCTGAGACATGAGTGGGCCACCCATGCCAAGTCCCTTCCCTCCCAGCAGCCGCGGCTATATTGTTCTCCTGGCAATCAAATTATGTTCCCTTCTCTGTTGCGCTGCAGGACACCATGTAAATTCATGGACATTCCATTCAGACCCACCACTTGTCACAGCCCCCATTGTTTTCCCTCTATTCCGTCTTTCTTTTTTCCAAAGACAAACAAAAGGGGCTGGATCTTGGATGTGAGTGTTCAGGCCTGGCCTGTCAGGCGGGAAGCTAGTAGACATGTGTGCCAAGCTCCTCCTCTACCAGAGTAATGCAAATTGGGCCTAAATGGGGCCAGTGGTATTGGGCCGTTGAAGAGTCTTTGAAGTAAGACCCTTGACATGCAGGCTTGTCTACTTACTCAGAAGATTGTGTGATGAACAGTGTAGGGCTTTACGCAAAGCCACTCTTGGAAATGTCAAGGTGCTGTGGCACATCTGCAGGTGGCTGTAACAGGACCTCCCCTGCGGCTCTTGAAAGTGGCTGAGTTCTCTTCAGAGTGCACTTAGCCAAGCAGGTCCAGTGGCATTACTACTTGCAATTCATGCAGAGCATGGTGATCAGGCCCCCTGACGTCTTATTGCTACTTATCTGTTATTTGTCTTATTGTTCTTTTTGCTAAGCTTGTTTGTTGCATGAGCATGCCTCGTGGGTAGCTATGGTAACTTAATAAGATACAACCATTAGCTTTCATTACAGCATCTGTTTGAGACACAGTGAGTGACCAAGTAAATTAGTTTGTTATTTTAATTAACTGAAGGTAGTCAACCCATTTATACCCTGCCCACAAATGTGTTCCTTCACAGCAACTGTTGCTAGGTTGGACAAGCATTAAGTTTTTGGTTTAATAAAAACTAGGTATTCTGGTCTCATTAGTGTCTCATTAGTATTATAATTTCTTATTAGTAATAACTATTTTTTTTTTAAATTATCCAACTTTGCACCACTTGATACAACAGAATGCATTTAAGGGCAGAGCATAGGTCAATTTTAAATTTGTACTGGAGCCCATAATATTTTAGTTATTCTAATAAACTGGCCTGGAGTAGAGCTTTAATGATCTGAACCCTACCCAAGCCTGAAATTTTGTCTAAAATATTGCTAGTCCAAAACTCACCCAAGCTCATGAAAATTCTGCCTGAAACTAACTCAAACTGACCCATCATTACATAAGTACATAATAAGTGCAGAATAAAATTAGGTATTTAACAGGAGTTAAATAATTGTGTAATGAAAGCAAGATCATGGGAAAACAAAATAAAAATATAATCTAAAATAATATATAAAATTAGTAGACGTCCAAAATTAATTGTTATTTTCTGTATGTAATTTCTTCCCATAGTATCATAATGTTGTCTTAAGGCAACATACTCCAAAAAGACCCCTACATGCATTATTTAAAAAAAAAATGTTTTTGAATGTAATAATCAGGACTTAGTATCAATAATCATAATATATAATCATATAATTATGTAATTTAATAATCAAGGACCATTCTATGCAAGAAAGTGTAGTTTTTAAATTGACCTCATAATGCGTGCAGTAGACGGTTAGATATAAAGGATTTAAACTGTTTTTTTTTTCTGAATCAGTTTGCTGTTATATTTCTTGCAATTTCCTGCAATGAGTGGATTTAGAAAAAATGGTTTAGTGGCGAAACTGGGGAAAAAAGTAAAGAGAAAAAATGAAAGCAACTTGACCCTTAAAACTCCAAACCCAAGCTAACCAGATGTGACAGCCCTCATATACTGTCATATCAACATGCCACAATCATGGATTGGATATTTTTGAGAGCGCATGGCTCCCAAGATCACTTGAACCTCACACAATCGTCTTTTCAAGAGCCTGCTTTCAACAAACGCTCTCAACTCTGCTCTTTTCACGTTGACTACAATAAAAGAGCTCAACGTTTTGTGGATGACTGGCATATACATAACCCTGCATCAGTGACATTTGGTTGAATAGACTATGAATAGCAATGCCTCCAGGGCCTGTAATACATTAGAGGTGCTCTTTGTTTCTTTGCCTGGCAGCAATAGAAGCTCCCTGCGTGTGTGAAGGATTTGGTGTGAGTCAGGAAGGGGTTGCATTTTACCACCCTCACCCCCACCGTACCCCCAACCTACAACCACTACCTGGTCTAGTGAATGCCTTCCAGCAAGGTCTTCTACCATTTATCTTCTTCTCCAATCTAAATAAAGGTGTGGGGACTTTGATGGATGGGATGGTTGGTGAGAAATCCAAAGGTTAATAGCACACATTACGCTGAGAAGTTAAAAAGTCATGCCTCTACATCCACTAGCTATTTTCTTGAGGAGACTTTTACGGCAAAAGGCCAGCATGTGGTCAATCGAATCTTCATTCGGCTTGAAAGCAAGCAAATGGCCAGTAGGAGAGACAGATGAAGAGTAGTATGAGAGAGGTGTGAAGAATGAATATGTGCCCACCCCTGTGGAGTTAGAGTATGTGGCTTCATCATACTGCACTTTCTTTTGTTTTGCCAAAGTTTGTCCAGCAGAAGACAACTATGAGTTTTGACATTTCATTTGTCCGTGTCCACCTACACCACACAGATGGTATTTTAATGAGAGTCCGGCAAGAGCAGTCTCAGACTGTCTAAACCTGTGCTCTAAGCATGCTGTGGGGAATCCGTTTCAGGGAAATCACATCTCTCTGAACCCCAACAACAGCCTAGTTAATCACATACAAAATGAGGATCAGGTGTTTTGCTAACTTCTGGTCCTTGTCAAACTCCAGAAAGGATATCCTGCAATTCCAAGAAAATGATTGCCTCTAAGTATGAAAATATTTGTCCAACTGGAAGAAAAGAGAGACAAAGTAGGAGATGTAATAGAAGAAGCTTTGTAATGGTAGAGCGAGTGGTTAAAATTGCAAGGAGAACCAAGAAAACCATCCATGGTGAATGAATAAGGAGGCATTGTGCATATGCACTGATTGAAAGTTTGCCTGACCCATTACTGAGCATCATCCACATTCCTGTCAGGGTTAACTGGTGGCTGCTTCTCCCATCATGGCTCAGGGCATTAGGGCCAAGTGTGGGCGAGCAGAATGGATTATATGAATATCAGGGATAAAACGCCCTTGGGGTTTACACTGCCAATCCAGTTCATCATGTAGAACGAATGTCAGTATTTGTTACCAGCTGAGACATTGCACAGTCTGCAGACCCCTGAGTGGCGTACACCAACTCAGATCAATTATTCGATAGTGTTTACATTCCGCCCAGCCGTGATTTAATTCCTTTCCCACCATCTGCACTTGGCCAGTTCAAACAAACAGGCCCCCGCATGTCCTTAGCCATCGCCGTGGTGTGCTCCCATTTTCCACATGGTTGCAGTTGGTCGACATGCAGGCAGTCGGAGTTTGGGTTGCCCTCTGTATCCCCCGCAGTTTGAGGCCAGGAGGTCTGATCAATCCCGTCAGCCAGTTTACTCAGAGGCAGACAAGCTCCATTTGTCACTACTGCACAGAAGCAACAGGGCCAGCAGCTTCCATAACAGAGCTCTTTATTCACAGCCACTTTCTCTAAAGTTCCCCTGCCAGACCTTGTATACAGTGATGGACTTCAAAAATTATACCTCTTAGCTGCATTACTGGGAACGTTAGCTCAGGAAAAAGGCCTCAGTTTGCAAGAGTAATGTGATTTGTTCTTTGGATGAGGTACATTGGCTTCATGTTCTCATTGAGTACGTTAATATGCACATGATAATCTGAAAACTGCATAAAATCAAATTTTGACGATAATTTGTTCAAAACATTTAGAGGCACTTTAGTAATCTGCTGATTATAAAACACTGTGTCTGCATAAGTCATTCAAATAATCATATTTCTTTCTGAATACACAACATGCATCTCTATCAGTGCTTAGCAACTCACCAGTGAGCTCACCAAGGAAGCCTAGCATGCGATATCAAATTCAAACTTCTTGCTGCAATTTTCTTTTCACCCTGGAGTTCCTTTACTGACAGATATTTGTTTGGGAGGTTTTATGGTTCCAAGCTTCAATCAAATTCCATATAATATGTTGAATTTTGGGGCGGCATGGTGGCGTGGTGGGTAGCGCTGTCGCCTCACAACAAGAAGGGCCTGGGTTTGATTCCCCGGCCGGGCGGCCGGGGTCCTCTCTGTGTGGAGTTTGCATGTTCTCCCCGTGTCTGCGTGGGTTTCCTCCCACAGTCCAATGCAGTCAGGCCGATTGGACGTGCTAAATTGCCCCTGTGTGTGAGTGTCTGTCTGTTTGTGTGCCCTGTGATGGACTGGCGGCCTGTCCAGGGTGTATCCTGCCTTCTACCCGAAGACTGCTGGGATAGGCTCCAGCACCCCCCCGCGACCCTGTCGGAGAAGCGGCTTAGAGAATGAATGGATGGATGGACGGATGTTGAACTTTGTTCATATGAAAGTATTGAGCTGCCATATTGCATTGAAATAAGTGTTTACAGGGTTCCACGGTGCTAGCAAAATGCTTGCTGCTTCTTTTTTGAAAAATATGAACAAATTAGGAGAACAGTTTACCTAGAACAGGTTTTGACCTGAACATACACTTCATTATGCATACTCATTATGTGTGAAAACAATTGTGTTACTATTTTGACAGGGCATGTAAAGAAAAATCTGTTCCTTGGTTCATTGCAAAATGTCACAAGAGCACTGACTAAAATGCTTAGTGATAAAACTTGCATTGCTGTGACATCTCACAGTTTAGTCAAGAACAGCTGGTTTACTGCTCAGCACTCACTTTTTTGGCGTTTGTTGCCTTCAGAGAAAGGCTGTTGATTTCTCGCAGCTAAAAACTACATATCTATAGTTTTGACATCCTTTTCAGGCCACACTTTATTTGGATGGTCCTCTATAGATGCTGTACAGATATTTAAATCATTAACAAACTTTCTGGTGATGTTCAGTCGATTATCAATACCATTATGCTTAGGATTAGGGCTAGGTGTAAATGTTGTCTTGAGATTAGGGTTAAAGCTAGGTTTAGTATTTGGGATATATTTAATTAAATCTTTCACACTGAACTTGTTTTTAGTTGAATGTTACTTAAAGACAGACTAAGCATTTACAAAGCATCTGCAGTGGACCATCTAACATTCAACCTCAAATTCAGTTACATTTAATGGAAATTTAGTTGAATATTACTTAAAAATGTATTGAACATTCACAAAGCATCCACAGTGGACCATCCAAATAAGTGTTACCATTACAGTGCTACTCTTGTTTCATTTTTAAGTTTTGGATAGAAGCAAAATTGTTCAATTCCTGGCCATTTTTTTCCGTGGTATCTAGGCAGATATAGCTAAGCAAGCTCTCTATTTTGTTAGGACTTCAAGAGCCGAAGAAAAAGCCAAACATTTTAGGATTAACCATTAGCATAATTATGATGCGACACAAATTGAACAGCCAGTGAGGAGCATTGCGGCTTTTTTCAGTGAGTCAGATCATTGGCTCAGCTCACCAATAAGCACCGCCTCTTTCAGCTCCGAAACATCTCTTCTTCCAGCAGTATTGACAGCAGACAGGCTCGCAGGCCAAGCTAATAAGATCTGCTAGTACAAAGACATACTCTGTGTTGATTAAGGGAGCATGGGGAACAATCTTAATGCAGGGCACAATTTAACACAGACTTTGTATGCTGACATACAAGGTCAAGCAATGTGTGCTCCTGGCCACCTTACCACATTTCCTATCCACTGTCTCCCACAAAAATACAGAGCAACTCATCAGCATTTTAAACAGTATCTACACCCTAAGACCTTTTTTTCATTAATGGTTGAAATGCATTCTTGTGTAATACTAATATAAACCAGCCTTGCTTGAAATGTGAATGCATCTTTCCAAACTGTAAAAATAAATTTTTTTATCGTGGTCAGTTCCGTCGCTGCGGCCCACCTCTGGTTAAACTCTGCTATAAGTATGAATGACATGTTTTTGTACCAAAGTATGATGACATGTCACAGTATGCAAATTAGCCAACCAACGATGGGTGAGGCAATGTACGACCTCGACCCGGTCACATCTGTTTACTACATTACAATCCCTTTGTTATACTTCTGTGCTTGGAATCAAACAGGCAGCACACTAAAAGCTAGGTTGTGATGCTGGTAATGCTAGAGAACAGCTAACATAAGCTAACTAGCATAGGCTACAAAGGTTGGGTTAGCTTTTTTTTTGCATTAAGTTTTAACATACCTTAGCCACCAACTATTTCAAACTTTCTCAAGAAGTGAGAGATGTGTACAGTGCCCACAAGTGCACCTGTATAGAAAGAAAATATACCCTAATAGAAGAATGTTTTTCATAGCTTGATATTAAAATGAATGGAACTTAGACAATATGGAAAGAAATCCACTTTATTCATTTGGAATTCAGTACATCTAAGAAATCAGGACTCTGGTTATATCGAATATGTACCTGCTAAACAGATCATTAGAAGCAAGCTGTCACTGTTCTAGGGAATCTTTTACTATTCTGATGCCTCTCCCACTCACATGAAATTGTTTTCTGGCACTACATGAACGCTTCTGCAGCTTGAGTCAGTGGCTCATACTGTTAAGGCTCAAGATGCACTGCCTGATCAGAAACACCTTCCCTTGATGAAGGTGGGGATGGTAGTAGAGAGGAATCATCAACCTGTGAACTCTCAGTTGCAAAAGTTCCAGTTGATTCTGTCCCTCTCCGTATTTTCTGGTAGCTAAAGTATGCTAGCTCTAAAAACACAGCAGCCCAGCCCACCCGGGTTTCCTTCTCACTCTCACCTCCAAACTTTTATATCATTGCAGTGCCCTTCCCAACATGCACCTCCTATTTTTGAAGTGGAGCCAGGGGTGGAGTTAGCTGAAGGTAGTGGGGTGAGATTTCTCTTTAAAGAGATTTGTGCCAAAAAGTGTTTTCAGTGCTTGTAAGTACTGAAGTATATAAGAAACCTTATATTACTTTGATCACCATCTTGTTGCATACAAGACTGGTTTGAAGCAGATGACAAGTTCACAGCAAATGTTAGCTAGGCTTAAGTACAGCTTTTATACTGTGGGGTTAGTTATAACATGTTACAACTAAGCCACATTTAATAAACAAAGACATTTTGTCTTTTTGTCTGCTTTGTTTGATACACAGTCAGTCTCATGTCAGTTTCATATAAAATTTGATGTGTGTGTGTGTGTGTGTGTGTGTATCAGTATCAATTGATCTGTCCGTCTGTTTTGTAGATAGATAAAATATAATGCCGTATGGTTGGAAAACATATAAGTTTCTTACCACACATTAAATTTACTTAGCAATTCATCAGACTTTTCTAGCAAGTGTTGAAACTCACGCTCTATCTTTTACAATCAACCCCACCCAGAGGGTGAACTGTAACATGGCACTTCCTGCCATTTTCACTGGAATTGTACATGAATAGTAGGTGCTAGAACCAAAGTTTAAGTGCTCATTTGTAGCAGAGATGTATATTTTGCTCATATGGAAACACAATTAATCCAACTTAAATGTTTTTTTAAATTATTTCATAAAAAAAACAACAACAACAAAAAAAAAACCATGTTAGGTTGTGCCCTAATCTTCCCCGAGATAAAAGACAGGAACACAGAATAAATATACTGCAAGAAAAAGAACATAAGCATTGGATGACTGATGATAGCTCTTAATGTTGTCCGGGTGTTTCAAAGGTGAGCATTGACAATCCGATTGCTAAATGAAGCATCTTCTCTGACTGATGTGAGAAATAAAGAAGAAATGAAGGAGTAAAACAATGAACAGTGAGTTTGTGCTCATATTTTTTTCTGTGTGCTCCTGTTTATTTCTAATCAGGACCTCCAGTGCTCTTTGGCAAAAAGCTTACCTTAGAACCCCCCCGTGGGCAGCTTATCTGTATCTGGCTCTGTTTGTGCGCATGTGCAGATGTAGAAAGAAGAAAGAAATCAGATTAACAGTATACATGCACCGAAAACCCAATTACTGAGCTAATATCCAGGTCTCTTTATCGGATTTCCAGAAATCCAATAACAGCTTTAATCCGATCTAAGAAATCGGAGTGTGCTGTTTATGTAAGCACTTGAATAATCAGATAACTGCCAAAATGTGATAATGTCTGTATTATTGGTGGCAGTCATACTTTGATCGCTGTTCCTTTGTAAAGAACAGACACTGGGGGCTTACCTTACGTTCTGTCTCACCTGTATCATTAGAGCAGGGGTGCTCAATCCTGGATCTGGAGATCTACCTTGTTGCACCAGGACCAGGACTGGCCACGCCTGCACTGGAGGGATAGATCTTAGACGAGCTAACCTCAGGACAGAGCATAAATTAGGGAAATGAAGGCAGTACAGTGGAACAAGTAACACTAATTAAACAGGTTAGTCAGGATGTGAGGTCATTTCACCGCCTATTCTTGAAAGATGCTCAAGAGTGCAATAAAATCTAACAAGTTCATCTAAGAAAAATAGCTTTATTGATTGATGGTATAATGATTGAGAGCATATTACATTAAAGACTTCGGAGTAAAAGAAAAATGTTCCTTGATGGGGTCAGTAGCAGAGTATGCTAATGGATCTTTGGCTCTAGTGTTTTTTGTTTCCTGTAAGGCACATAAAAAAGTGGAATTCCTCCCTGTTTCACTTACGTTTTGCTATTCGATGTGGATTGCTGTTTCACCGTGTTCCAAGGTCGTCACATATTTGGCAAATCACAAGCGATGAGCAGTCTGGTGGCTCTCTCTGCTTTAATGATGTCGAGTGGGGCATAATTTAGGGGGCATATATTGTCCTCTGGCTCCATTTCAGGTCACATGGTGTCATTTGGTTGGGATCTCAGCCAAGCCCATGTCATTTTGTTTTAGCTCATGGGTGTGTGCACCAAAGCAGTAAGTATCCCTTTAAAAGTACTCACTCAGGCCAACAGCAGCTCTTTTGTAATGGAAGGGCTCAACATTATTTCCTGTGCTGAGCGAAGGTTGAGTTATAGTATCCAGAGTCTTCCTGTAATTCTAGTCCCCATACATAACGTCAGTTGACATGCTGTTCTGTAAAAGCCATGATTTCTCAGGCAGCGCTTGAAGCCATAGCACAATCATTCTTTCCCAATCTCACCAAGCCCATTTTCCGCAACACTTAGGAACATTTGTGTACTGATAAACCCGCGCATTTTATGGTTCACTGCTGTACTTTAAACTTCTACACTTTGATATCGAGCCACATGCCACCTCAATTATAAGAAGAAGGAGTAATGAAAAGGTTATGATGCCAAAGCAGTGTTCCCTTCAGGGTGGAGATGTTTTGGCTAACATTTACAAAACACAAAGCTTGACAAAAAGCATCCCATTGAAATCATTGCTCAGTTTTTTTTTTTTTTTTGTTGTTGTTGTTTTTTTTTTTCACTAGAACACCTTTGGGCATTTATTTTTTGTCCGTGGCACTTGAATGTGAAAGTAATCCGCCTTCCTGTAAATCTCCATGGCACAAGCTGGCTCCTGTTATATCAGCATTGTTGTTTATCACTCCCCACTGCTGCTGATGAATGACACCCAATTAACTCAGCAGAGCAAAACACTTCGTCTCCCAGATCATTTCACAGATAACGTTCGTGTGGCTTTGCAAACTAAATCTCCATTGTGACCACATTTTGGCTTTCAGTGGTCCTTTGAGGCATGAAGATGTAAATAAACACGTTTAGATCTCCTTGCCTGAAGGCTTGTTGAACTGCTATGCTGACTTTAGATGGGTACTCCAAGTCATATGGGTAGACAGTGGGGAACCTTCATGGCCTTCTCAGCTTTCAGAGAATAGTCTATTGAATTCTGTGAAATATGTACACTCACTTTATTAGGTACACCTGTTCAGTTCCTTATTAACACAAATATCTAATCAGCCAGTCACATGGCCGCAACTCAATGCATTTAGGCTTATAGAGGTGGTTAAGACAACTTGCTGAATTGCAAACTGAGCAGCAGAATGGGGAAGGAAGGTGATTTAAGTGACTTTGAACATGGCATGGTTGTTGGTGCCAGACAGGCTGGTCTGAGTATTTCAGAAACTGCTGATCTACTGGGATTTTCATGCACAACCATCTCTAAGGTTTACAGAGAACGGTCCAAAAAAGAGAAAATATCCAGTGAGCGGCAGTTGTGTGGACGAAGATGCCTTGTTGATGTGAGAGGTCAGAGGAGAATAGACAGACTGGTTTGAGATGATAGAAAAGCAACAGTATCTCAAATAACCAACCAAAATCTCTGAGGAATGTTTACAACACCTTGTTCAAGGTATGCCACAAAAAATTAAGGCACTTCAGAAGGCAAAAGGGGGTCCAACCTTTGTGTACCTAATAAAGTGGCTGGTGAGTGTGCATATATCTACATATATATATATATATATATATACACACACACACACACACACACGTTTGTAATTTTTATTTTATTTTTATTTTATTGAATTATCATGCTTGTTGTATATAAACTTGGCACGTATTGTAGTAATACTTTTAAGTTTTGGTTGAAAACAAAAGGGTTCTATTCTTGAACCATCCTTTAGAAATGCATGCAATCAGGATTTTTTTCCTCTGTGCTATCTTGGTAAGTACATCCAAACAAGCTTTCCCATTGGTTAGGACTTCTGGAGCTGAACTGAAGGCCTGAACTGACAGAATAACTAATATAATTAAGAAGTGAATGGAATCAACTAATTATATTTTGATTTACAATGGATGGGGGCAATTTAGTGAGAACTAATTTCACTCTAGGCCAGAGGTCACTAATAGGTGGACCGCAGTCCGAGTCCGGACCCAGACGCTGTCCTATACTGACCTGGACTTGTCACCAAAAATGATTTAATTTCGACAGGGTGGCCCTATTTCAATCAGCATAACTTTTCCTTTTCTTTGCAGTACCGCTTTAGTGGCCTGGGAAACTCACAGGCCAATCATATGAGTTGTAAATATCACATGTGAAGTTACTCAGCCAAACAGACCTGTGCGTTACAATAAGCACTACAGTGAGTGACGCACACGCTGGGGAGGGACAAGGTGAGAAACAGCAGTCAGAGAAGAAAGTGAGTCAGAGGGAAGTTATTTCACATGGTGTGGTCTAAAAAGAGAAAACTGGCAATAAATGTTGAAATATTACTGAATTCTTTTTTGTATGATTTGACATTCAGGTGTTGGCTACATTAGATGTTGATTTACCTACTAGGCCAGTCTATGGCACTGAATCGTGATGCAAGTTAAACATTATGATGTTCTGGACCTTTGCTTGAGGATGTTTGCCCTAACTGCACCTTACTGAATTTTAATTAAAGACCCCTGCTCTAGGCTTTCTGGAACTCTTAGCTACATCACTGACTGAATATGAGCGGGAGCCTGGCCAACATGCTTTAGTCAAAAACAGCGGCAGCTCTACATTTACAGCATTTGGCAGAAGCTTTTATCCAGAGCAACAGGTCACTTTACACAGGTAGGTGAAGGAGGTGTTAGGAGTCTTGCCAAAGGACTCTTAGTGGTATAGTGTAATGTGCTTGCCCAGGCAGGGAATTGAACCCTAGTCCATGGCATAGAAGGCTGAGGTGTATGGAATGTCTATACCAATGGAGTCTCTAGAACCGCTACAAGGTGAAATATGCCATTGCTGTCATGACAAAACTTTATATAATTTTTTGACATAGCTTAAAAATACCAGCTACTTTGTGTCAATATTTCATGATGAATGGAAAAACAGAAATGTTCCAAAATTATATATAATAAAATATTGCTGCATTATCTTCCATTCAAAATTAAGAATGTTTTTTTACCATCTCCTGGGAAGTTATTGTTTTAGAGATACAAGTCTTTGTTCTGACAGTGACAATATGCTTATATATCTATGAGCTTCTGTAATGGGGAGCGAGGAGGCGGACACATATGTGGAGATAAGCAAGATTTATTAAGGGCAAATCCAGGGTCATAGTCGTAACAGTCCAGGTTCAAGTAGCCAATACAGAGAGAATGTAGGTCAGACACGATAAACAAAAACACTGAACCTCAACCAAGAATCAAACAAAAAACAAGATCCAAACAGAGCAAGCTTCCAAACATCAAACATCAAACATCAAACAGTATAAACAGTACATCCAACACAAAGACCAACGAAAACAAAGGCCAAACACAGGGCTTATAAAACACAGGGATAACGAGGGACAGGCGTAAAACAGGTGGTGACAATCAGGGGTGGAGTCACTAAACAAGGGGGCTGGACCAAAACAAACACATGGAAGATCAAAACAAAAAGCGCATGAAGTGGGAGGAGCCAATCGTGACAGTTTCAAAGATTCAGATATGAAAAATGTTCATGTGCACCACCATTATCTTAGCACTCTAACATCTACTATAATCCTATAGAGGCATTACCCTAAATTAGCTTTATCAAGGTTTATTTATCAAGGTGTTTCTGTCCTCATTCAAGTTTCAACATTTTTTGCTCAAAAGGATGGCCTAGCTTTAACAGTCACTGTTTAACACTGCAAGTAGATAACATGCTTTTTGCAAGACAAGAGACAGATGTTAGTTAATCTGTATCCCATTATACAGGGTCATACTGCATGCCATTTTAACCAAGCGCAAGTACTTTGCTAAAGAACATGACCTAAGACAAAATGAAAAGAAAAGCCAATCCAAATGAACTGTAAGCAAATCCAAAGTCTCTTGGCTAACAATGTAACAGAAAAAGAAATGACAAGGACAGTCCTTCTACAGTAAGTGTAAGCACATCCAAAGTCTCCTGGCTAATAACATAATCACACTAAGGAGCTCACAGTTCTCATAAACAGGAGGTATTTTTACAGATCTTAGTCATTTTTGCAAGGCTAGATTGGTGAGCTAATTGTGCTTCTGCATTGTTGCCCACAAAGTCTATCTGCCAGTGAAATTACTATGGGAACACTCCGGCCTTTGTTTTTTTTTTTATACATTGTGCAGGCATCAAAAACACAAAAAATGTTATGACAGTCATTTATAATTACTGAAAAATGTGCTCATTGTTGTTGGATTATCTATATCTTCATCAAGAACAATGACCTATCAACATAAATTATACATAATGCCACTAATAAAAAGTTGTAATTTCACAAATTAAAGCTTGTGCTCTGCGACGCGTAAATTCAGCGCTCGTTGTAAAGTCAAAACCACATGAACATCATATTGCAGACAGGGCAATGAAATGTGGGGAAAAATAGCTTTATTTTGTCTGTTCAAAAAGGTTTACTTCTATTTTGGAAGAGCAATTTCAGTACTGACTGATGCAGTTTATCTGCTGGGTATCAACGAAATGCTGGCAAAGAGCAAGCTGCGCTGCATGAGTTCACTAAAATGACATCTCTAATAGGCTCTGATCAGTACCTCACTTTCTATCGCATTGATTGGAGCTAAAATATTTATCAGACAGCACAGTAGCTTGTTTTCACATATACGCAGTGTGGCCACAGAAGGTGTATGTGGAGTAGTGTGTAATACTTCTGCTTGTTTTATCATCACGTCTGTGTCTCTGTCACCTGTTGTGAGTGAATAGGTAATATTACCTTTCGTCAAGCACACCCCAGGCTCGCTGTCAATCACTCTGCCTGCCAGACAGAAATCAAATCTGAGACAGCAGACACGGGAGCAGACTGCTTTCTCTTGGCAATTGATTGTGATTTGAATAGTGCATGGAACTCACCAAGGGACAGGAGGTATGCCGCTATAAAGTGAACGCTGGTGTGATAAGAACAACACCAACTACAGTCATTGTTTTGTTTATATTTTGTTATTTTGAATACATTGTGATGCTATATCATAAAAGATTCTGATATAAATTGCATTTCGTTTGCTTTCCACTAAACTGACATATTTGTGATGGTGTTTGGCATTCAGTACTGTGTCAAAGTCAGAGACTACTCTTTATTTATTCCACACCTCCACAGCTGAGTCTTACAAGCTGGTTGCACTTTCTGCTTTTCATGATCCACGTATCTCAAACACATTCAGTAATGTTGAGGTCTGGGCTCCTGCAGAATACCTGCAGCTTCTTTGTTTGACTTGCTAATGTTCTTTTTTGTTTCTTTTCTTTTCTCAGTAACAGCTTTTGGACAGTTACACATTCTTTCAGACTCACACTGAGTCGTCTCCTCACAGTGAAAGGATGGATAGAAACACCTGTGGATTTTTTTTCCTCTGAAGCAAGAGTGGAGAAATGTGCATCTCTCTCAAAGATGAAAGCTTTGCACTGTTCATCTGGTGGGGACAGCTTTGCTAGGTCTTGGTAGGCCACCATGGTTGTTAGACCACAGCATAATTGTTAAAAGCCCCATTTTCTCTTTGTATTTTAAAATTTTTTGAGCCCCAGTTTTGCAAAATCCTGTTCTTTCACTTATTTTCCACTGCCTTTCACTTTCCTTATGCACGTGAATTATCTTGCATCTAATATCCTCTGAAACATCTCCTGAAAAATAAATACTTGTACTTATTTGAAATTTGCCAATTTGCATGGAAATTGAATAAATGTAGAATTTAATAAATGAAGGGAGGTCCCTGACCTGTGCATAGTAGAAGGAAATATTAATTAAATTAAGGAAATATGGTGAGAGAGAGGAAGACATAATAAATCATTAAACCATTTTTTTATTGTACTACTATTTGAAAAGAAGCCTTTAAATGACTTTCTCTTGGCTAAATGACTTCCAGTGCACACCTGCTTGATTAAACTTAAACATATGTGATGTTAAATGTGATATTAATATCTTGCCTAACTCTCCTCTTCCTTTTACAGTAGATTCTTCTTGTTTCCATGGTGTTGCATGGTGGCTAAATGAAGATCTTCTGGCGTCAACCTGTTGCACTTTCGCTATTCCTGTAGCATTTATGTAAATCATTGCGTCTTTAACTCTAATTACAGCTGAACTCCCCTCTGTATGTCAACATAGTGACAGCTATGATATTTCCGTTTCACTGGGAGTTTCATTTGTGCATGACTGTGTGAAAAGATAGCCTAACGTACCAGATTCAAAGCTTGCTAGATCTGTCAAATAACACTACTTATTAGTCAGGCTAGCTAAAAAGTCTGTAGTGAGTCTAACCTCAGATCAGCCACATGCTGTACAAGCAGAAAAATCAATTTGGATCAAATAGCTAAGCAAAACTACTGTGCGCGGGTGGGCTCAGAGGAGCGCGTGCATTTGTTTTGTGGACAGACATCAGTTTTTTGCGCCTTCCTTTTGATGTTGATCAGCTTGCTCTAAAAGAGGCAGGATTCAGCTGGGCCTGGCATCAGTAGGGTGCAGCTTAAAGGCCAAAATGCCAGACTAAGGCATGGCTGTGAACTTCAGAAAAAAATAATGATCAAAGCCCAGCATTCGCAGACACAGCGAACGCTCATAAACACTCATGATGTCACTGTATTTGTGTCCGACATCTGTGTACATGACTGGAAACTGATATTTTGCATCTAGTTGTATTTTTCTTTGTGAAATTCAAACTGTTGTTTGAAGTTTAAAACCATTTATCTTGGTAACGTGTGATTTTGCCAGAACAACCACCAAATAAACATAAATACAGTAAAAAGTCACAAGAATTTCTTCATTTGAATAAGGTAGATGATATCTTGTATAGATAGATAGATAGATAGATAGATAGATAGATAGATAGATAGATAGATAGATAGATAGATAAGATAATCCTTTATTAGTCCCACAGCGAGGAAATTCACAAATATAGAATTCACAAATATAGAATTCATATATATATATATATATATATATATATATATATATATATATATATATATAACTACTTATTGTAATATTTATTGTAATATTAGTCTTGTTTTTAAATGAATTTAAGAATGAAGAATTTAAGAATGAAGTTTCTTGCCCTTTCATGACAAAAGAACTAATAGAAATAGTAATAATCTAAAATTACTTGGATTCTTATTACACGGATGTCAATTATAAGTTGAGAGTTTTTTTTCCTTTTCCAGTAATGATGTGTTGCCACTTTGGAGATATGAGATTCTGTTCCAACAATGAGTCCTGTGAAAGAGTGTGAAAGAGAAACCGATTTGGTTTTGTATGCATGATAAAACTAATGCCAGCACTGAAATCTATCTAATAAGTTATTTACCATATCAATACTGTCATTGTTGTGGTTAGAAATGATATTAAGAGCCCAACAATCAAATCCACACCAAAAAAATAAACTTGAATAAAACTGGCCTGCTGTGATTTATTATTCAAGTTCTGTTTACAAAAAATTGTTTAGTTCTTAAATCCTGTTGTACAAACACTATAGTCAAGCTATGTGCTAGTCAAGATGATGATTTACAACCACTGTGCACTAGTCTAAGCATTTCAAGGATTCACCCATTCAGTGTGCATATTTGAGTACATTGAAAACTGTGACGCCAAAGTGATGTCATATATTTTAGCTAACTGTTCAACTTTTACCGTTCACATTAACACTCAATATTATTTATTGCATTGCCTTGATCCACAGTCCCACCTCGAGTTCAGGGGGTCTTGGATAGACAGACTTTGTGAAAAGTGAATTTGAATCTAGCAATGCCGCAAACTACAGGGTACAACCTTGGGAAACAGACCTAATTCCTCTGGGCCCACTAAACTTCCAAGGTTTTGTACTCCAGGTGCTGGCAGCCGTGTACTCTGAGATGTTTGCCAGGTGTGGATAATAATGCTGCTGGGCAGAGGGACCAGCAAAGAATGAGGCAGCATCCCAGACCAGCCCCCCTAACTTCATCACCCCAGCTTGCTTTCCTCACTCCACTTCCCCCTGACCTCTCCTTCTACCCCTGGAGGATCACTAACTCTGCTCAGGCCTGAGAAATCACAGGCCTCTTTGATTGTATTCAGCTGGGGAATTGAGTTCCCTGACCTCTTGACCAATCCTGGCTGAGGTCACCCAATGTGAACTGATGGCAGGACGGTGCAAGATCCAGTCAGTATTGATGACTTCTACTCAACAGAAGCCTCAACAGAAGATGTGGGTCAAGTAATGAATGGTATACAGGGGCTGCAGGCCTTTGAAATATGGCAGTCATTACAAATATAATTAGGATGAATCTGTTGGAGGTAGGTTTCTATCTATAATACACATTAACTGGAAGGCCACAGACACAGGTTCTAAACCTAAACTAATTAAGACTACCCCTTGAAGCAATATGATACACCCAGACAGAAAAGAATTCACCAGGCAGATGCATTAAGTTCACCAGGCTGAATGTCCAGCTGGCTACACTTTCAATCCATTTCTCCATAAGGCTGCTGATGATTCATTGTATGAACAGTATGGTGCTTTTCACTCACATTTCAAAAGGGCTCATTAATGGTATTAATTAAACATATGCTTCATGGCTCCCCCCAAAAATAGGAGCTTACCTAATCATGAAAGATGCATGGCTAACATTTGCTGATGTTTCAACAACGCACTAGGCTTTACCTGCGCTCACAAAGAAGGCAATGGCCACTTTTGCAACAACAAGGGAAAAAAGCTGGGCTGTGCCTGTTTTTTGACTGTCAAGGTATGGAATGTCAAGGAGAGTGTCTTGAGGGTGATCATTTTCAGTGGTGCTGTCATGTCAGTGGGCAGAGTGGGAGTGAGATCTCGCAGGGACACTGAAGGTGGCTGTGTGGCTCTGGCTCTGCAGCTGGAGCATCAGACAGGGACGTGCTCTTTTGAACATTCAGCAGGGTGAATGGGTTCACCTTGCACAGAGGTGCTCCATACTATCACGCGAATGACAGGTAGAGAGTGGCTAAGACAATGTAACAGTGAGGAAATAGGTAAAAGTCTTCTTCTGGGATGACACCTAATCAAAACTCCATCATCCTGAGCCACAGGGTGACCATCGGGCAGCTGGAGGAAACCCTGCTCTTGCAGCTACTCTGGGCCTCCTCTTTGTATTACTGGGCTGTGGAAAGCCACAGTCATGTCACGTTTTTTGCAATGAAAACTGACTGTTGATGGCTTGACAAGACAGGACTCCCTGACAGCCATGCTGCAGTTCACCTCGGTATCACAGAGCAGTCAGTGGGGACGAGACAAGATCAACACATGGAATGAAATGCGGAAAAAGAGAACATAATGCCACTGGGTACAATCTACAGAGCAATATTATACCTTTGTCCTCAGGAAAGAAGATATTTATGTGAAAGCACTAGTGGTTTAGGGGCCTAAAAGGCCATTTAGACCGTAATTGCTACTGCTACATCAGCTCTGGAGCATACTTAAGGCCCCCTTAATCAACTATGTGTTTCACTCAAACAGATCTAAATGGTCTGAGCAGGAGCTACAGCAGCGCTGTGGAGCCTTTGATTCCACTCTGATGATGTTGTGCACTAAAGTTTACAGCCTTGAAGTTGGGTGTGGCAGATTTTAGTTTCAGAAGTAGCAGCACTTCCATGTACTGTTGCAAGTCACATTCAAAGTTTTACAGATATTATCTTCCTGCTTCGTTTTTCGTAGGTCGTGTATATCCTCAATAAAGGCAGCATGAAGGCACAACATAACTTTGTGTCATACTCTATTATGGTGATTGATTCTCAGTCCATCCACTCTTGAAAGTAGACCAAGGCCCAGCAGAGACAGGAAATGAAACTCTATCGCCACTCAGTTTGACCTCTTCACTTCTTCCTTCTTTCAGCCTCATCCAGTCTAACCCTAAATGTCGCAAGAGCTTCAGGGACAAGATGAAATATTTATGTTTGAATTTAAAGTGTTTCGCAGACAAAGGTAACTGTTAGGATTTCCTCAGCGGAACATCAGTCGTGTTTAGCGGGAGATGGAAATATACCAGATCATGTGTTACTTCAGAAGAAGCTCACAGAGCCAATGTTCATAAATCCTAAATTCTCTCACTTATGACTAATATAATAGCAGTGCATTAATAACAAGCCAGCAAGGTTGAGAAATGCAGGGCGCTTTGTGAAAAAAACGAGTGAAGGAGAAAGGAGGAGGGAAACAGTGCATGCAGTTCTTCAGTAATATTATTACATGCCACATTAAATGTAATAAATAAACACATAACACATTTGCGCCATACAAAAAACAAGGTTGTGCAGTCTGTTCCAGTTTAACTACATTCTCCGTGCCTCAGTTATGGTGCTTCTTCCAAACTGACATTGAGTTGGGTTGCAGCTATCCAAGCAAATCAGAGAGCCACTTGCTTCACCGAGTGTGGGGAAGATGGTGGGAACAGGCTGTGTGTTTAGACCTCAGTGTTGCAATATATTAGTGGTGGGCAAGATGACAGTATTCATCATTGCGAATGTGTTTTTCTGAGCATGTTGTAGATATAGTGAGGGCTTAAACAATGCTGAAAAACTGTATTTTTCATTAGAAAGAGAGCATAATTAGTTTCATTTGATCCAGTGCAACACAGTACGTGAAACTTTTGTACTCAGTTTTTGCTCTTGATGGCAAGAGGATAGTGGGCCACTGTTGGCCCACTGATGGCAAAGCTGGTCCACTGGTGTTTTGATCAGTGTTTTCTGGGTGGTCCACTGATGTTAAAGCAGAGTAATAGACATAATTCCATTTATCATTGCTCATTTTCAACTCACAGCCCAGTTTACTTATGTTTTTTCCCCTTCTTTCCTTTCTTTGGTTATACTTTCTAAATTACTTTAGTAAATAATTTCAATCTCGCACAGTAGCTGCAACATTTTCTGTAGAATCATTTCATATTAGGCCTAATCATGATTCTTTTCTCTCTCTGTTGTTTGTAATATTTCTCTTTAAAATCTGTTTGAGGAAATTAAAAACTAGTTAGAGCTTGTGCACAGGACGATAATCTGGGTGGCCCTAGGGTGGCCCACAACTGGCAAACGGTCAGCTGGGTGCTGAACTTATCAAGCCAGCAGATCGATATATGCTCGCTATCTGGGTTATGTTATTTTTAAAATGGGGTGCTACAGTCTGTTCCAGCGTTTTAAATCTCTGAAAAATGAAATATTGTGACATATTCAGTAACATAAAATGACCTATTCTTTTTATGCTTTATTTATAATATTATTACAGTATTGTATTACCAAAAAAATTAACTACCCTTTAACATTACTTGAGAAAAAATACCAAAATTATATTAAATTTTATATTATAAAAATATTATCAAACAGAATTTAAAATCGTCCATGATAAACAATATCATGTGTTGAATACCGCGGTATACCTTACTATTGAATTTCGGCACATGTCTATACGTATTATAGGTTTATAACTGTGCCTTAAAACTTATAAAAACATAAGATTATATGTGATTTTCACTCAGAAAACCATGATAATAAATACATAAATAGTTCAAATACGCAGTCACGTCTCGGATGTAGAGGAACGCGTTGAATGGCGAAAGCAACGGTCGAACTGTGGTGGGTAGCGCGCGGCGGGGGGCGGGGCTTTATCTACAGTTTGGCGTTTGTCCGTGGAAACGCCGCGCGCTCCGCTCTGCTCAGCTGTGGTTGGTCCGGAGAGCCGCGCGCTGCTCAGCGTTTCGCTTTCGCGCTCCTGAACCGCCGTCGCCTGGAGGCTGGAGGTCGCGGCGGGAACTGTTCTCCTCTCAGCCGGCGCCAGCTGTCAGCTCCTCGCCTAAAAAGTTGCCCGTTTCCGTGCACCGGCGTCTCTTTCACATGCGAGGATGTGATTCCCCACATGAGGGTTTAGAGCCGCGCCATGGTGTTGACCCAGGGACTTCTCGTGGAAACGGTGAGTGATGAATTTGCTCAGTACTTCACACGCCTGAAGATTCTGTTCATGAATGTGTTTATTTACTGTGTTTCCTCTTTACTTCTCATTACGGATAGAAGGTGTTTTATATCTATGTTAAACTAAGCCTGCGCTGTCCTTTGCAATGACGCTCTAGCCTTTTTTTCTTTGATTTGCTAAGCCATTTTTTTCATTTGGAGCACGCTGAAAGCCCCCTGGCTTGCTGTTAAAAGCTGCTTTTTTGCTTGCTGTTTTCGCGTTAGTGACGGAGAAACGAGATATTTTTATGTCAGTCATTTGTTAATTCGTCCTTGTAAACTGCTTTAAAATAAATAGGCTAAGCTACGTCACTGTGGGAGCTCAATAACTTACCGAAGACTGGCCTGAATGTGAAAGGACACTGGCTGTATGCTTTTATGTCTCTTCTGTTTTGATCATTGTCAGACGTGATTTGTCCGGGCCATTCTGAAAATGACGGTGGTGTGGGTCATAAAAGCAAAGGTCAACCGTCTGTATTTATGTCAGCTGCTCACTAATATAAAGTTATGTTTTAAATGCTTGGTTCCGAGAGCTTATAATGAGTACAGCTCTATTTCAATTTTATATCTTTCCAAATTCACTTTTCCAACAGGTGTATTTTGGAGCTTATGGTGCGTTTTAACTTTTTACCTTTATGTACAATATCTGGTGTGTATTTTAAGGGTCAGTTTATATGATGTGATATTTGACACATTCACACAGTATTATGTAATCTACAATAGTTTACCAGATAGTACAGTATGTCTCAGGGCTGTTTAAGGTAATGAACCTTGTTCAAAGGTTCAAGATCCATGTAAACGGTCTCAGATAATAGTGATTCAGCGACTTAAGCGTGGTGGCTTTTGCTGAAGAGCTGAACTGTGGTGGAATGAAGATGCCTCTGCACAGATGTGTGGGGAACGATGTGTATTTTTCACTTTTGATTCCCTTTTAAAGATATTTTTGACATGAAGACTTTTTTCTGGCGTGCTGCTTTGAAATATTACTCAGTAAACGACACAGAGTGGTATAGCTGAACGATTTTCCAATAACACTTTTCAAAACGTCTCAATGATTTGTAGCTATTATTGTGTTCCACTGTGGCACAGCTACACAGCACAGCACTTTACCTTGATAGGAAAACTGGTGTGTTTCTGAGTTGTGTGCATTTCACCACTGTTTGGATCTGAATTACAGAGCAAAAGAGGATTTTAATGTAGCACCTCACCTCTCACAATCAGCACTTGAATATGAGAGCACGGGCCACTCGCCTGTGCTGAAATAGCAGTGCTTACAATGGGAGAAGTTCATCATAGCCACAGAGGGCTGCCAGGTCAATTTGTGCTTATGCAGTAGTGAGTGCAGTGGTCAATACTGTCATGCCAGGCATGGAAAGGATGTGTTTTGATGGATGGCACAGCATGGAGGTTTAGACAGTGGATCGATACACATACTCTCACTTCACATTAGGGCTATACATGAGGCCAACCCAAAGGCCAAAGGTGAAACCTGAGAGCCACCAGGAACGCATGTGTGCAGTTCTGCTATGAGTATCAGTACCATAACACGCTTTGTACATCCTCTTTATGTGGCCCATTTGCTGTTGGCTGCTGCCTCAAGGCACGTGTTGCTTAAAGGTACTATAAAGAACTCTGGTGGGTATGGCTTGCAAGCTCATTGTTGGTCACATGACCAGTGACATGACCAGTGACATGTTGCCGTGGCCACCCAAATCAAACCCAAATGTACCCAACTCACATGCTCCCCTAACATACAGTCCCCCGTATTTTATGAGTAGTATTTTATAAATTCTTAGCTGACATTTCTGTTTATTGGAGTCCGTCCATCTCAAAATAGTGAGCTTGTTTAAGCGAAGCTCAAGTATTAGGATTAAGGGCTAATGCGTTTTACTCACTGCAGTAAGATTAGTTTTTTTCTCCCTTGTGCCTGTTGTCAATCAGCTGAATCAGTTTGTTAAAGAAGACCCATCCTCCAACCTACTTTACTTCTCCCAGCTGGGCTGAGGTCAACCGCAGCATTGTCTTTTGTACCATGCAGTTAATGGTCATTTCATTCTGTTGGTAAAGTGGATTTATGCTTATTTGGCTTTGGTATTTGTTAGGACTTACCATTTTACAGAGAACTGCTTCTGGCTTTGGTGTGTGCTTTGACTTAAAGTTTGAAAGCAAGCTGCCTCAAACGCAACAGCTCCCAGTTTTCTGAGAGGGGGAACTAGGCTCTTGTTCTGCCTTGCTTGTCTAAAATGGGCACTGAACCCAGACACAAACAGTATGATGAATGCCGTTTGTACCATCCCCTTCTTCCCACGTTTCTACTTCATTAGACCCAAGAAATTGCATTTTTGGCACAAATCTAATTGTCTTTTGTTTGTGTTTGTTTCCTAATATCATGCATTGGACTGACTTGATAGATGTTTCTTTAATTGCAGCAGGGTGAGGATTAAGGTCAGATTAAATCGTAATATTTGTGTCACATTAAATCGTAATATTTGTTGCATTGCAAGTCTAGACATATTTTTCAGTTGTATCTCAAATTGTTATCTACAGTATGTAGATTGCTATACTCACATAATACCTTATAGAGACTCAACGTTGTTGACTGTCTTGTGACCCTATATTTGATCTATGTAAATCAGGTACAGCAGTGAACATGATATTACACTTGTGAACTAATATGAACTAATGTACACTGATATTACACATTAAACTAGGAAGTATTTTAGGGATGTGATGATTTGCAAAATTCATTAAACGGTTCTATACAATGCAGTGGTGTCTCAACTTAATAAATATATTTTCATAAAAGTTAGTATGTTAGTCCAGCATTTTATAATAATGTACTGACCAAAAGCTAACATGTGCTCTTGGTTTTGAGGTAAAGAAGGAGCACTATTTCTTCATTTGCTTGTTCAGTTTTGTATTATATATCATGCAGTATAATCAGAATTAAACTGAGTGCTTTTTTGCTGCAGTTTGCTGGATGTATTGTTTGATGCCTTTGAGTGTTGAATTAAGAGACTCGTATTGAACAGTACAATTCGACATGTTGCATTGGAGCACTCCTAATGCATATGCAGTCTAACTCATACTGATTTTCCTTGTGTCGTTGGAAAAAATAACCCCCTTTTCAGTCTTCACTTTCTCTTATGCAGTGCAAGGCAAGAATGTGCTGATTTAAAAGTAAAGATTTTGTCTGTGCTACAAAATTGTAAATATATGTGAGAGTTTACACCAAGAAAAGTTAATTTTATTGTCTGAGCTCACAGTAAAGTCACTTTGGGAAGCCACTTTTACAGCAAGCACATGTTTCCTGTTGTTGAATAATACTGACTACCCATTTAACATTAGACTCATACTTTGCACGTGGTAAGGCTTACAGGTATGACTGTGTGTGTGTGTGTGTGTGTGTGTGTGTGTGTGTGTGTGTGTGTGTGTGTGTGTGCGTGTGTGAGTGATAGTAGGAATGCAGGTTTTATTTTATGTATCTTATTCCCTACATGTGAATGTCTGTCTGATACTGTGTACTGTGAGCTCCTGTAACCAAAACCAAATTCCTTGTATGCGTAGCATACCTGGCCAATAAAGCTTGATTCTGATTCTGATTCTGAAGTGTGAGATTAAGTGTCACAGTGGGATGCATTGGAGGTGTGAATCTGGGGTATCTCATCCAATTTTCTCTCATTAGCTTTGTTGTGCCCCAGCAACATTACAGTGCATCTGGGAGAAGATCACAGCAGTTGGTGGACAGCAGTGCTGTGTCTAGAGTGGAGCAAATGCTACTATTAGGGGTATGGTACTGCTCATTTAGGGAGGCAAAATGACTCTGTGGTCTTTCTAGAGAAAGACAAATACATACCCTGCACATTTTGCATTGTGGTACATACAGAAATCAGTATCTGAACAGTATAGCTCCATTCAGCTTTGTGTCCTCCACATACAAGGATGTGCTTTACAGTTTTCATTTTCATTTCCTAAAGGAATTCCAATTTTTTTAGAGCTTTACTTGTCTAAAATGGTGGAATTATTAAATGTATTTTGTAAAGGCTTGGCTGTTTATTTAGCAAAAGCTTGGTATTTCTGTCTAAGAAATTGAAATCAATGAAATAAACATGTGAAACCAGCTTGTTGAAATTGCACTATTGATTTCTCCTGAGAGATGTTTTTAAGTTCAGCAGGTTTAAAGCACATTTCTGTATTTGCTTGGTAAAACACTTCAGGAATTCCCCTTTAGAAAGAAGTGCTTGATTTAAACCCCCCCCCCCCCCCCCCCCCCCCCCCCTTTCAGCTTTGTTTATAACAGAAAAAAAAAATTAAGAAACAAACTGAGGTCTGTTGGCCTATTCCATTTTCAGCAGTGGGACAGCAGGAGCTTGCTGAGCTACCTCACGCTGTCCGTCCATGACATGAGACTACCTATGAGATTAAAAAAACACAAGCAAGGCGCTGTCAGCTCCCAGCTCCCTGTGGATAGAAAACAAACCCAGGAACAGAGTGCTTATGCTTCCGCATGCTCTCCAGGGCCTGCGTAAATGCAGGGGACCTCAGCGCTGATTTATTCCCCCGCTGCCTCTAAAGGTTGGTTTGAGGAAATCTACAGTTTATAACTGTGTCCTGGAATGTTAAAACGTTCCTTATTGTACAGGACAGATCAATTTGTCTGGTGCTGGCCAGTGGAAAAGTAAATCTTTCTTAAATCTGGTGGCTTGTTAGGTGATCATTCTGGGAGCTCACTGACACATGGAGGTGGTATGGTGACAGTAAAGGGAATATTTGGGTTATACCTATCATGTCCAGTTAATTAGCTTTCTCTTGCTTTTGTTAGTAAGATGACCTAAACCCTGTACTTTCAAAAACAGCTAGATTTGAGTCTGGATGTCTTAAATAGGTTTTAGCTGTTCATTGTGTGTGTATATATGTGTATTGAGCATATGAACATATATATCATCACTGTCCAAAGAAAAACAAGCATCTCCTAAACAGTAACTTTACAGGAGATTATTTCAATGTAAGTTTAATGTAACTGTTCACAGTCACATGTTTGCTATTGCTATTTTCAATTAGTGATGCACAGAACTGGTATGTTAGATTGGATCGTCACTGATACTGACCTTATTAAATAAATCAGATACTGGCCAGACATGTCCGATACTCATTCAGTACCGTTTCTTAACCACTGATGCTCTTTCGTGAAGCATGTTATTTAACGTAGTGAACATCAAAAAGAAAAAAGTTTTTCTAAGAGAACAGAAAACTTGTACATGTAGTAATTATGAATAATGATCCCATTACAGACTTTTCTACTTGATACAGCTGCTAGTAGCACAGCAAATTGTATTTATTTTGCTTAATCCAGAAGCATATTAGAAAAACTGTTTTGTAATACCTTATTTATGCTTTCATTCTTATGAATTTTCTTACGTTTTCATTTTTATTACTCTTTTGCTCTAATTACAGCCTCGTGTTACACATAGTGAGGTATACAGAATTTGACTAAAACGTATAAGAAAGCCCTAATATTGGACTGTACTGGCGAATACCCAGAGTTCAGGTATCATGCACAAGAATAAAATATTCACAAGAATATTTTAGCCTTATGTTTGATTATTTTGTGTGTAAAGTGCCGTTGGATTGCTGCTCAATTTCGTTGTACACTGTGTGATGACATTAAAGTTATTTTATCTTATAATCAGTATTGGAAGAGAAAAACTGATATCGGTGCATCTCTATTTTCAATGACATTTTCTTTTTTATATGTGAAATATAGCAATGCAAATTATGTATAATTCCATTTTCTTGTGCATCTGCAGCTCAAAAAAATATTTACCATATTTTAAAGTAATGCATTCACAGATTATCTCATCCTCCACTGCAGAATTCTGGAAAGGCAGTATAATTTGGGTGTGATATGTTAATCCACGCCACTGGGTATTTGAGATGAGAGCGCAGAAGCAGCCTGCCACCTGACTGATAGATACACTGAACTGGCTCTCTCTCTCTCTCTCTCTCTCTCTCTCTCTCTCTCTCTCTCTCTCTCTCTTTCTCTCTCTCCCTCCCCTCTTTCTATGCAGCTTCTTTAGCACCTGTTTACCATGCCATTGATGGACTATAGGTACAATATAGAACTCTGTACTTCCCTGTGCCTCTGCAACCTCACTTTTCCTGTATGGAAGAGACTGGCTGTAGCACTAACAAAGGCAAAGAGGTGCTCCAGTATCCATCCATCCACGTCACCAAAGTCTCTTCTGCTTGTCTGCACTCTGTACAACTTTGCTCACAGTCTGAATTCCTTTGCCAGGTGAAATCCGCAAGCTCCTCATCAGACACTCAGTCTAAGAGTGCATGCAACCCAGACAGCAAACTGTGAACTATTTACTCTGAGGAAAGGCAAGTGAGAATCATCGTAGTTTATCCTGGCAGGGTTGCACCAGCACTTTATTTCCTCAGTATGATATGCCACCTTGTCCTCCTCACCGACTCCACAGCAGGTCGAAAATAAACATTCAGCCCTAGCTGCACTCTGAACATGGATTCCCCTATACTTTCATTTTGTCTGCTGAGTGACATCCTTTTAAGCTGCTTTCAGGTTCTTCCTGCATCATTTAAAGGAAGGAACACTACTGATAGCTGTATTATTCTGGTTGTATAAAGAATGTTCTTGAGGCAAGACTTCAGAAAATAATGGAATATTTTCCACAGTAAATCTTATGAATGTAATGGTCTGAAGTATTTTAGAGCTAATTAAAACTGGAGAATTATTAAAAGATATGGAGACTTAGCAGGTTTGGTTCGATTAAAACAAGCCCTGGTGCAAATGCTCTGTTAGTGTGGTTCGTTAGAGCAAGCGAGAATGCTGCCATCTGAGCTCTGGTGAGCACCAAGTAAGTGGACTGAGATCCCCTGAGCAGGTTGGTCTCAGTTTGCTTTAAAATGACCTATGGAGTAGCTTATTTGAAGTATGAACGCAGGACAGAATGAATCGTCATTTGGTATGTGGAGAAGACAAGTTCTGATGCTGTTTTGGTGCATGCATGTGTTTAATCATCATTGCATAAGCTCAATCACTAATGATAGAACAGATAGTTTTAGTTTTGAAATGAGGCTGAGGTACATTTGAAGTCAGGCAAAACCAAGGAAGTGCAGGGAGTCTCGTGACTTATTGCTTTAATATCAAAATACAGATAAAACAAGACATAAATAAAACCAACAAACCCAGATAGAACAGAGAACAACATGATTCAGAAATTTCAGCAGACATTATAACAGTAATTATATGTCATAAAATATGCCCAATCAGTTGTGACCTCTTAATCATGTGGCTTTTGTTTATGTTTTTTTGCTTACATCTTTTGGTCAGTAGTTAAATATGTTAGAGTGAATACTAAAAAAGCCAGAAGTAAAGTGCAACAAGGTAACAGTTTCTGCTTTGGTACAGACGAAGGAAACAGAACTACAAGTAGAAATTGTAGTAATTGTAGAAATTAAGTACATAAACAGTACTTAAACTTTCATATCTGAGAGAAAGGAGAAAATCAAGCTCCATTTTTGCTTAAGGTCTGAAAAAATCCACAAGAGTTTCTATTCATCCTTTGTGAGAAGATAACTCAGGATGTCAAAGGATGTGTATACATTTAATGGCCGTTCTGTATATGTTATTAATAAATAATAATTTGGTGTAGTAATAAAGTGGTAGTAATCGAAATTCTGTGAAAAAAAAGAAAATATTGCATTCTGTTCATTCTATTTGCCTGTTTAGAGTTTGCGCTGGGCTGCCGACTTGTACTTTCGTTTTGTATTTCTTTTGCTGGGCGTTAGGAAGGCCTCTCTTATCCCTAATGTCTCTCAAATGCACTATACTAACAGCATCTGGCTGATCCTAGATTAGGGAGACAGAGAAGAAATGAAAATTTCCTGTTCTCTTCTACTGAGATTTTGGAAACTGACACCAAAACAGTCTTACATAATTAAATAATTATAAGACTTACTTGTTGGGGCCCTGTGAAGTGTGTTTAAAATGGATTTTGCTTAAGGACGTACAACATGAAGTATAGAAGTATGCAAATTGGGTTCTAGATCGATGTGAGTTGTGAATTGTTCTTTTTTTTTTTTTTGACAAATAGTTTTCCCACTGAGTAAAGTGGTCATGGGGATAATGAATTTTTGCTTAATTTGAATTATATCTAAGAGAAATATTGTGTGTATTAGAGAATGTAGAAAAGTCATTCTTGTTGCCTCAGGTAATACAATTAGCTAATTGAAAAATGAATCATATTCATTAATCTGTAGCACACTTAGCAGAGGGATCATAACTTGTCTACAGGGAATTGTAAGTGATTGTATTATGCTCTTATTAGTCCTTCACTCCTATTCATTCAAAAATCTTCAGCTTTACTTTTATTAACTCTGCATGCTTTAAGCAGTTATACAGTGCCACCAATGGAAGATTTTAATTTCTGTTTTTATTAATGAGCCTCTTACTTCAGAGCTTCAAAATAAACTGTATGATTAATCAACTGTGCCATATTAGTTTAACATGGCGATTTAAATATCAACAAGCTGAATGGCAACATAAAGTTCAGAAGTTTGTGTTTTGGCACAACCATGTGACTCCTCAAGTGCAAGGGCACTTTGTGTTGACTGCTTTCAAACCAGTGAGCTAATAGGCTGTTGAGTTTGATAGGAAGAAACAAGGTAATATCTTTTTCTATTTCAGGATGCCTTTGGGTGGGCTTCTGAGGGCAGGGACACAGTCTCTTTCATTTGAAATGCGGTGAAGAGCCATGCTTTCAAGATGACTCTCCACCATCAGAGATTAATAATTCATCAGCCCGAGCGGACTCAGGAGAACATCCCGTTGTGTTGTTGATTTCTCTCAACATTGTTATTATGTGCATATGATTGAGGCCCTGTGCGGTCAGGGAGTCAGTGTTTGATTAGCCTGTTGGCTAAAGTGGAGTGAGTGAGTGTGCCCTGTGGGCCACTGTGCAGGAGCAAACTCAGCTGAGCCTGTGGGGCCTTGGACTCTACTCTGAGCTGTACATACAGAGAGGAACCCAAACCGGCAGTGATGGGCTATAAAACTGTGGGGGGTGTTTAGGTTGTAAAAATATGCCATCCTCTATTGCGGTAGATATGGAGACAGGAGGAAGCATTGTTCTCAGTGGTGGTAGTAAACTTTGGCACATGGAAAGGCAATTTGCAAGCTGTTCTACTTTGCTAGGACCGCAAAGCATGTGTTAAGTCACCAATGTGTTAGTTGTTAATTTGTCGAGACTACCTGAAGTTAAACATCTGATGGTAGTTTACTGGAGTTGTGGATTTGTACCCCATTAGGGTTTGCCAGGAGTGCAAACTAGCCATGTATGATCACTGACTGATGGGAGGAATTATCCAAGACAGTGAAAGCACAGTGCCAGAGGTGTTATATCTGATCTGCATAAGTCAGGACTTCTGTGAGGGACTGGTTGCTTTGCACAAGGCTGCTAGTTTTTGCTTATATTCAGAGTTATTTCTGAAGTCAGACCCAAACAGAGTGTTTACGCTTTTCCTTTTATGCACAAACATTTGGCAGCAAGCTATTTATGTTCCATTAGAAATTTCTGTGGTCTTATTTACTCTGCTGCAATTTATTTAGATTAAATGGCTCTTATTTATTTTCATTTCAGAAAGTTAGACATCAAGGGTTTACTGCCACCACAGGGGAATTCTAATTACAATAACATTTCATGACATTGCAAAGATTTCCATCAGTCCAATTCATTCTCTCATTTATACCCAAGAGATTATCAAATTTATATTGTGCTATTCAAACAAACTGTGCTATTCAAACCCACTGAATACTTTTATTCTATTCTGGACACTCTTAAAATCATGGCTTTTTATTTGTCTTTTCAGCTACTCTAAAACAGATGAATCATCTGAGTACAGCAGTAAAAGCTCATAGGTATGACTGCAGCAGTATCTGCTTATTATCATGTGGAGAGCTACAAAATGAAAATTCGCTCTATAGAGAAGGCTTGTATTCTTCTTCTGAGAGAGTGGCAGCTGCTGCGGATTATTTTGAGTGCATTAGGTTTGTACTCAATGCTACTCTGAGAAATGTGCTCTGGCTTATTTAGTTGCTCCATTAATTACAGCTGCTGATACATTTCCATGAGATATTATATAACCACTCTTGAGGTAACAGATGCCAGTGTACAAGAGTGAAGTGTTACGGCAAAGACAAATCTATGCAATAAATTTAGTTTCGCCGTAGTAAATAAACAATATTTTAGCTTAATGTGTTTTGGGTAGCACTATTCATTGTTGTGTGCTGTTTCTTTGTATAGCAGGAATATGCAGAATTCATCCATGAGCAAGATGTTTTGTTAATTACACATATTTTTCACTTGTTATGAAGTGTGCCTTACAAAGCACAAAAACTGGCCTGTAGCTGTGTTATACTAGAGAAAAATATGGTTGCTTGGCTGAAAAGCGTTTCATGATATGCATTATTAATAGAGTGGTAAATTAGTGTGGAGTGCTCAGCTGCCCTCGTCTTCAGAGAGGACTGGAGTGGAGCAAAACAGAAAGTGCCACTGACAAATGCAGGCCCTTTCTAAATACCATGCAGTAAGCCAGCGGATGCACACGCTCAAGCATTAGGTTCCCCGAGATCATCATTAAAGCCAACATTTGCATTTAAATGAAATATGAAGTCCACAGGGGTGCTGGGAGTTTTTTTTTGGCATAGTACACAGCATAATGAAGAGGCTTGTTTTAGATGAACAACTTTCTGGGTGTGTTCATTACATTGTCCATTACTCTCTGAGCGCGGCAGGCCTGTACCGTGTGAGTTTTGATGAAGCTCATGGTGCCTGACGGGCCTCAGGTGTGTGCACTTTGACAGAAACCCACTACAGATTGAGAAGCAGCCTCCACTGTTAATTCCATCTGCCTGCTAGAAAGAACTGACTCAGCAAGCCCATTTTATTGAGATGGAGGAACGTTTTTAGAGGCACTCTCAGGTTTCAGTGGGTGGCTGAGCTGGCGCCTGAACTCATGGATCCCCCACTTTTTGAGTCAGGAAGATTGAGTTTACCATGAAGAGTAATGTATAGTAATAGAGTATTTTGTGACTTTCTCTTTTCACAAAACAATCTATGCAAGCCAGAATTTCTTTTATCATCTGCTTCGCTTATCAACAGACTTCTCTTTCCTTTGCTGTCTTATTTATAAAGCAGAACAGCCTTTTATCTAGTTGCAATGAATAAAACATCAAAACTTAAGTACCTGCAACTGACAGTTTAGACAGAGAATGTGATGTCTCAAACCTTTGGACTCTCGGCTGGAGGAAATTGAGATGGAGAGCGGTCACTATCTCCCAGATCCTCATCCACATCTTTAAACATAGGCCATCGATCATAAAATGGAAAACGTGCAATGATAGTCTTTTCCTGTATCGACTAACAGTGGCCAGGATCCTTTTTAGAATGACTCCATAAATTCTGTGAGTGCTTGGTATGTGTCCATCGTGGGCTGAGCGATTTGTGGAAATATTTAATTGTGATCTTTCTGACCTGTATTATGACTGTGAATTCAATTGTGAAAATTGTTTTGCAAATGAAGGTCCAGATATGTATGTTTAAATGTAGGCATATTATCACTTTTTTTTAATGCTGAGTTAATTATGTAACGTAATGTTACTGTTGGCTTAAGTTAGCTTAACTTACAAAAACACTAAAACACTAAATATTGTGGTTTTATTTTCAGCTATAATCATGATGCTGACTTAAACTGTAAACTCCATGAAGCTTTTCTGAAGATGCTTTTTAATGCAGATGCCAAAACTTCTAAATTGATGCCACCATTGTGTCATTTTCCAGAAACGGTTGTTTAAAAAACCTGCACTTTTTGTTGCAAGGAAATATTTAAAAATACACAAAGTGCTGGCGTCAGGTGTTCAGTATTATTAAGTTCAATCATAAATCACTCTCTTATGTGCCATATGTTTTTTCATAGGTCACAAAAAGTCATGCAAGTACAAGTCCATGGCATTGAGTTCTGAACTTGTTATTATCATGTAAAAGTGATGCTGTTCAGTGTTTCTCGCTATTTCTGCATTAGTCAGTGGTTACTAAAGGTGGGCAATACAGTAAGACATTTTAGCATTGTCAAAGAATACATTTTGAAAAATGTTTTGTTGTAATAATATGCATCTTTGAATATATTGTGGATATTGTTAATATGTTTCAAAGTGGTGGAACCCAGTCCAGGCGTATTAATTTGGATATAATAATAAAGACCAGGATGTAGTTTGCTTGAATGCTGGCAGTCACTGCTAGTTACTGGTGGCTGTGTTGTCATGTACACAGCGCATGGGTTGTTCTGAATGGTCTAAGTCATCTCACAAGTTCAGTGTGATTAGTTTAAATATCCCCATTTAAAACTTTACAGTGTTGGCAATATAGGCTATAATTGAAATTGCAGCTTGAAAATCACACTGGTATAAAACTTTCAGCATTTTGTAAGTACATGATTACCTCCCTTCAAATGTAGAAGGATTCATTTTAGATTGTGTAGTGTCCGCTGCTATTGAGAACTATATTGTCTGGAGTCTTTAGAATGTGGATTTTAAGTGATTTATTTATTGCTTGCTATGATGCAAGGGCAGAAAGTCTCTCATGGGCCAAACACATTAAGCAAGACTTCAGCTCGCATAAACATCAAGTTTATTAAATTCCCTCTGAATTGTAAGCGGGCTTTTGCAGTTACCCAGAAACAAGGCGGGCAGGAATGAGGGATGATCGGACTGAGGCAAAACTGTAACTGTGGTCCACAATAATGGGGTTGAGAATAATAGAAGTGGACAGGCTGCATGGGATGTTTGTCACTTCTTAGGGTATGCTTTCTCTTGTTATATCATTTCAGGCTTGAAGCACTCTGTGGCTTGCCGGGTCCTGCCGTTACGGGACTTTTGTTACGGGACAGACAATGACCACTGATGTTGAACAGGGATTGTTGAAGTGATATAACATGGTTGTTGAATGCCTGTGTGTGTTACTGTGTGTGTATGTGTGTGTACATCACATTTAAGAGTGTCTGGAGGCCATCTGGAAGAAGTCCGCCCTGTCTGGAGTCTCCGGACTCCCTGCTGCTGGGCTGCTGCAGGAATTCTCTCCCTTGAGTGGTTTGCGCTTGATGAGAATCCTGCTGGTGCAGACATGCAGGAAACTTCATCTTCTCCTTCTCTCTCTATCTCCCTCTCTCTCAATTGTGTGAGCAGTGGGCAGGCTTCTGAAATAAAGCTTTGCCACTTGCTGTTGTGCCAGTGTGGATTTATGTGTTTCTGTGCTGACCTAAACATTTATTGCAGTTGCAAATCTCCTTGACTTCAAATCTAAATGAAAATATGGGGGCATTTCTTATAAGGAGGAGCTGCAGAATTCTCTATGGTAGCATGAATCAAGCAGAGCCCCGCTATATGTCTGCCCTTGGGCTTGAGTGAAATCCCTATATTCATTTTTAAAAAAGCAGTCAAGAACCTTCAGTTGATTTCAGCTCATTGATTTTAAATCATAAACATTGGTAGTAGATGTGGAAGAGAGTAAAGATGGATAATTCAGTGTTTTAGGAGCCGATCACCTTTCAGCACGATACAGATCGAGGGTGGGGCAGGATGCCACATTCAAAGGCACAGAAGTGATTTTCTATAACCAAACAAATACACCCCCCCACCCCAATGCTCTTTCAGAAGCTCTCCTCCCTAAATTCATGGACACGCATGGCTAAGGCAAATTCTACTTTTTAAACACCTTTTTGGCCATAAAACCCTTTGCAAAAGTAATGTCTTGATATAATGTTAGAGTGAACAACCACACAGCAAGCAATGTAACTAATGTTAACTAGGTTGTGGGTTTGCAAACTCACTACAATTGCTATTTTGAACCTAATCACAAACTTTAGCATTGGGACAAAACTATACAGACCTGATTTTGTTGTACTCTGTGCAATGACAATAAAGTATCTTATATTATCTTATTTTACCTGTGAAACGAAAAAATAAGTTAATGTTATCCACCTCTCATGCTGAAACAGGGCAATATCCTCATCCCTTTTTATGCCTTTCAACTCCTGATGAAGCTGTATGTAGCTTCTTGTTTGAATTTTCCTGTTCCACCTTAAATAGTGCAGCTGATACATGATTGCTTTTGTAGTTCTATGTCTTAGTTTTATTTTCTATCCCTGCCAAAGCCGTAGGTCATGAAGCTAGTGTGGTGTAATCTAAGCAAAGATTAGCGCTCGAATGCTAACATGGTTTAGGGAAATGGCCCTGTGACCAGAAGGTTGCCGGTTCGATCCCCAGTGCCAACAGTCCATGACTGGGGTGTCCTTGAGCAAGACACCTAACCCCCAATTGCTCCCCGGATGCCGTGGATAGGGTTGCCCACCGCTCCGGGCAAGTGTGCTCACTGCCCCCTAGTGTGTGTGTATTCACTAGTGTGTATGTGGTGTTTCACTTCACAGATGGGTTAAATGCGGAGGTGGAATTTCCGCGTTTGTGGGATTAAAAAAGTATCACTTAATCCTTAAATGGTGCAGCAGTTACACTGTGGCAAAATATGGCTCATACATTTTACATTACTGATCAGTTCTTAGGATCAGCTAAGTTGGAGAAATATCGGCCAATCGCAGGTTTATTTAGGCTGAAGATCAGTTTAATTAATTGAAAAAGTAAATGAACTGATACATCTGTGTAGTTTCATGTGTGTAGTTTCCTGCCCAAAGGGCCACATGGGGTTCCAAATAAATGGCCACGCAGCAACAAAAATGACATGGTGACATAATGGTCCTCGATCATTTGGTTCCCTTCTAGTATGCACAAAACGTACCTGCATTTTTATCCTGGAGATTGGTTCCAACCTTCACTGTAACAATGTAATTTGATTTTGAGTACAGCTATTAAGCTGTTGCATAAGCTTCAAATTCACTGCTGGTGTTCTTGAACTTCAGCAAGCAGTTTAAAATCAGCCTGGAAGTGTACCTACTTTAAGCTGTACACCCCATGCTGCTCCTCTCCATGAACAAGCATTGTTTGTTTAGGGCATGACCTAAGCTCTTTTCTTATTTGTGATTTTGGTTATAGAGTCACATGTGTGTTGCTACCAGTAGGCTGCTTCAGTGATGGCCTTAAGCCCCTCTCAGGTATTAGTCATTGCATTTCATTATTCCTTTCTTGAATATGATAGGCTCATTTAACATTTGCAGGAAATCGTTTTTCTCTCTGTACACCCACCGTTCAAGCTTTAGTTAATATATCACACATATCATTTAGTGACAAAATACATTTCCTTCCATTTTAGACTGTAACCCATTCTGAATACAGTCTGTGTGAAGTGTAAAGGAGCGATCTATCAAAAAACAAATTATAGACCTGTTGTTTGTGTTCAAGGTTGGTAATATGTATAAAATTGATGCATTGTGCAAACCACTCTGTCACAGTAACCTTAGGCTGTCCTTGCCTTACATTAACCCCCATATGTCCTTGCTTTACAGAGACGCTGTGTTTCTATGGGTACATGAATCTGAATTCCACTGGCCAGATGCCTGTAATGGAGGAAGTCGATTCCAACGAGAGGTTTGAATGCCATTATTCTTTTCTTTCTGTCAGTCACCCTTAAATTATATAATTTCCAGTTAAAATGGTCATTGAGAATAAGTTATTCATTTTTCCAGGAGATAGTTCTGAAGACATTATACATTATATACTATGCAAGATCTGGTAGACCACCAAAACTGTCACCAGATTAGCAATACCTAAAGCTTTGAGGAAATCAAGTTCCACTCAACACAACGCTATGGGTTTAAAAGAAGCTACTGAGAAAAGGAAATAGACACAAAGAAAACTGGATATCTGGAAATTTCTTTTGAAAAACCAAAAGCAAGGGCGAACAAACCAAATACTGAAAAATGACATTGTTTTCATAAAATATATGTAAATATGTTTTTTTTCCCTGATGCTAAAAAAGCGAGTAACTTGAACTTAGTGGCCATTTTGACAAACATGTAAGTAAATAAGGGTGGCCTCCTAACTTTTGCACTGTACTCCTTGTTGTATATCTGATCTCAAGGCCTCTGGGCAGCTAGAACATATCCTTATTGCATAATTCATTTGAGGGGTTACAGTACACACCCCATTACAGACCTTTACACATGTTCATTATCTTTGACACAGTAGTGACATACTTCAGTGTGCTAACTTCAGTGACTCTTTAAGTCGAAGCAATCCCTGGATGGGGTGCAGGTATGTCAGAGCTGTGTGCTGTGTGGATATAAAGGAATGTGAGATGACTGAATGTAGTGTGGGCATGAGATCTGATGGCACCAAGGATGGTCTCAGGGGAGTGGTGGCTTGATTGGTCAGCAGTGCAGAGGAAATATGGTCTTCCTCTCCTGGCATCAGTTTTCCCTCATCCTGTGTCTGCTTACCTTTTCCAAATTCTCTTTGAGGATCCTATGACAAGCCCTGTGCTCCACTGCACTCGTCGCACAGTAAAATGTGATAAAAATAACAGCACAAAAGTGACCTTTAACGCTTATTACACTTGGATTGACTTTAAACCTTTTCCGTGTTGTTTTTCTAGTGCTGTCAGCTTGACTGTCTGCTCTCAAAACACCACTGCTGTTGTTGTTGTGGTAGCGATGGTTAGCGCTTGAAAAATTAAAGGCATAAATTGCAAAAGTAAACAATCATTCCAATATTGTGGTGTATGTGGTCCCAAGTGAAAGCCTCTCGCGCACTGGAGCAGAATGGCTCAGGCAGCTGTCCAGTTCCATATGAATCAGTATTCTAGCTTGTCTAACAAAGCTGTCAAAATCCCCATTGATAAAATGCAGGCACTCTGGGCTCGGCTCATGATTATCATCTCAGACAGCTCTACCAGTCTGTGCTCAGTCTTGGGACGTGCTTTTTTCTTTCCTCCAGACGTTCCCATTCATACCTCAGAGCATGACTTATAGCATCACTGCATGATATCACTGCAAACCACATGTTTTCCTGCTTCTGTCCTCTCCTCCTCTCCGTGCTTTATCAAGAGAGAGTTGCTGTACTCTCTCAGGAATAAAGTACCCTCTCTGCTTGTGCTGTTTCATACAGTAAATCTTAAATTTGGCACCCCTTTGCAGGAATTTGGAATAGGATTGCATGGGTTGTGCTGAGGGGGGAAGTCAACAGGGATGAGAGTTGGCTTAGTCTACACTTGTAGTGTACAGAGATGCTTACATACTATTATACTTTAATCATACATGCACTTACAATGTGATCACATCAAAATTGCATTCTTTGATATGCCTCATAGGGTCCTGAGCAGAAGATAAAGCTGCCCATTCTTCTGAGATATAATGATCTGAAGCGTACAGTTAAGCAGCCTCGGGCTTAACCCAGGTGGTAAATCCTAGCGTGGTGGATGAGGTCTGAGCTGCTGCTGGAGGGAAAATCTGCTCATTGAAATGAGGATAAAGGAGGAAGAGGGGTCCATTGATCTCTCTTTCTCTTTCAGTCTGTGTCTGCTGGAATGTGTACAGACATGCTATTTCTGAAATTTCAAGTCTGGTTTCTGCCAAAACAACTTGTGAAATGCCTTGATGTACATGCCACTGTGGTTTAACCTTAACTGGGCACAGCACTGGAGTCCCTTGATTATATTAATAATCAGGTAATCCACAAAATATTTTGGCTATTATTGGAGCAGTTAGAGCTTTGAAAACAGGCCTTACCTAAACAACCTCTGGAAAGCTTTCTGCGCAATCTAAAACACTTTAATGGAAAACAGTACGATTAAAAAGCGTATAAAAAGACTTCAAATAAATGACTTAATTAAAATATACAATGTCGTGCAAACATTAAAGACTATCCTTCTTTTATTTTTTTAACTGTGAAAACCACTGAGTAAAAGTTGTTTATTTTTCAGCATCTAGAAAAAATTTCAGGTTTTCTGTGTTTAATATGCCCACCCATTGCTTGCATTGCAGCTTCTTTTCTATTCAAGAGGGCTGCTCTCAGTTTTCCAAGGAAATCTGCAGATATGTTTTTTCATGCTTCTTGTAAACATCTCCAAAGTTCAGTGTTTAAAGTTGGTTGAATTAGCTGCTTCTAATGGTCCGAGTAATCCCAATTACAAATTTAGATTCACAGGTCCCTAAAACCTTACTCCACATCTCAGATGTCCTGTTTTGGTGTTCTAGTGCAAGTGTTCTTCTTTTCCTTTCCACATGCTTTCCGACCCATAACATTGAGTTGTCTTCTCACAATAGAAGTATGAACAAAAACACCTTTGGACTTTGTAGATCTGAAGAGTGGAGCAAGAGTGGGGCGCACTGACAGTTTTAGTGATTTACCAGGTTTTGCACAGTTGTTAGGATTTTGTCTTTTTTAAAATAAATTTGAAACTCCCCATCTTGCACTACCTTCCTTTAAAAATGTCAATTATCTCATATGTAATCCTCTCTGAAATATGTCATGAAAAATTAATAACTTAATAGCTGTTGACTGGAAATATGACAAAAATGCACATTTAATTACTACTGTAAATGAGACCAGTAGGAGAATTTAAACCATGCATTACTACCAAGCAAATTGCAAACTAATCATTGCTGATTCACCGAGGAGGTCAGTTTTAATGAGCTATTTATTTTGAATTGAGTAATCGAGCCATAGAGATAGCAGTTAAATACCTGCAGTTTGCCTGGGTTTTATTCTCTTCATCCTGGTCTTTGAACCTTCTGTAATTAATATCTTCAATCTCAGTATAATTAAAAAAGGTCTGTTTCAGCTGTGTGTGTCTGTGTATGCTGAGATGACAGGAAAGGCAGCGTCTGGTCCACCTGGCTGTGAGTTGGATGGTCTCCAACTTTTGCTTGATTCTAACTCAGGGCAAGCCTCTGGGGAACAGGAGACCCTCTTCTGGGCAGATGTAGGACTTGCTTAAAAAGATTATTCTCTGAATCTTCTCCAGAGCAGTACATCCTCAGGTGTCCTTTAATATTTATAATATTTATCCTTCTCTTTTCTTACTGATAAAGATAGAAACATGGCAAAAAGTGGGTCAGGTTCTTTGGAAGTGGGTTTATTTGAATTAGAATTGCTCTTAAGTGCTGTTGTGAACACATGGACAGAGGTAAGTTTCAGCTCTGGGTTATAAAATACAGAGTTTACTAGTAGTGAGCACGTTGTAGCTTCCTTATGGCTGATATGTGGGAGGGTCACAGCTTTTATCTGTAGCCGATTAGTACAAGAACATTACTGGTTGGAGAATCACATATTGACAGCTTGTTCCAGTGACTTGATGTTTCCAGGCAACAGTGGTTTGGTCCTGTTGTAGAGACCAGGGGGTGGGGGGGCACTGTATCTCGGCTCCAAAGTGCGCAACATAGCACAAAAGCCCTGGTTCTCAATGACTGAGAATTGCAGGTCACATAGCAATGTAGTCTCACCTGGCTAGTAGCAAACAAAAAAGGCAAAGAGAGAGATTTAAGGCAAACATTTGAGACAAATGGACTCATTTGTATTTATAGGCACCACAGTTGGTTTCCTGTAACGTTAAACCTGCTGTGAGAGACTGTCAAACATGATGAAGATGAAGTCCCGTTTTTCGTTCCACCTTAAATAGTGCTGCATTCTTGTTCGGCACCTCAGGCGGAATTTAAGGCGGACCGGGAAAATTTGAACAAGAAGCTGGAGAATGAGAAATGACTTCAGCCTTGTAAAACAGTTGAATTTTGCTGAACAGTTGATTTTACAAGAAACTGATATACTTTTGAGGAAAAGTTGCCGGAGACGGGAAGAAAGCAGCTATAGCTAAAGCTTAAAGCAGAGCAAAGTAAATTTGCGTTTTCGATTAAATTTTTTAGCCTATACTAGCACATTAAAACATACTGAGACATACTGGACATAAAATGTTGCGGCTCCTAAGACGGTTTGATTTTTGATGAAATGACAAAATGGCTCTTCTTAACATTTGGCGTGTTGACTCCTGACCTAACCTAGCTTTAAATGCAGAGGGTGGCAGTCGGATTTCTCACTCATCCAGTTGTGTTTTTGTTATGTGCATGTCACAGTGTGTCCGAGCGCTGCACTTCCGCCTTTTGTGTTCCATCAAAATTACTTTATAAAATAAATACTTAGAAAATCAATTTTCAGAATTGTCCTTGTCCACATCGCGATGCATCTAAGAATCAATTTTTTCCTCAACTTCTAATAATTAGTATATGGTATTGTAGATAAAGGCATTTGAGTTGGTCTATACATGTTCTGCTTTACCTAATGTGTGAAATAAGTACCACATGCTCATATACATGTATATTTATTTACATAAATGATATTAAATTGGGTGCAAATGAACAGTGTGATGTTTCCAAACATTTCCTCAAGACTGAGTGCTTCAACATCCAGAGCCTATTTTAGTTTAGACATCATGATATTAACAGATGCAAATGCCATTAAACCAGTCAGAAATTCACATTTAGATCCATGCCAATTTAGATTTAGACTCACCCTGAAAGGCCCCTTTGTTATCTGGGACAGAAGAGTCACATGTGCCTTCAGAGTAACCAGGCAACCGAGTCCATCCCCAGGTGCAAGTTATTATCAGATTTCCCATTAATTATCATCAATCTGTGGAGCAGGAAGAGGCAGATATGTGATTGATAATTGTCAGGAAATGGATTTATCAATCTGGGCCCCTGGATGAGACTGAAGAAGTTCAATTCAATTGACCCTCTATATTCCTGCCGAGTGTTCATGTGCAAATGAAGAAAATTATTGGGTGTGTCAGATGTGTGGGAACCAGTCAGAGTATTTCCATGTTTTGTAGAAAGTGAACCTCACTTCCTGTCTGTTTTCTTTTTCGTCTGACATGGATCCCTAGGTTGTTTCTAAAATAGGAATTCAAGTGAGGAATTCAATTCAGAAGAACGTAGCAAACAGCTAAATCTCCAGTCTCACCACACTTGATTCAATTTGATTATTTTTGTTGTGATTATTTTTATATTATTAGATTATTGTTAGGAATGTTTTTCGTGTCTTCAGAAACTGAAGAACTGTTGACCTGGTAGTGAGATATATGCAAAAACAATACATAATATATTTTTTTGTTTGAAAGCAGTCTTAAGAGTTTTATTTTGGTACAAAAAATGAGCACATACTTTACTGCATATTTTTATAACTATAACTATAATGTTCCAGAATTGAGGCAGTTCAATCACCACAGATTGATGTTTTCAGATACATCACTGGATTTGTACTGTGTCTGGGACCAATGATTCGCCATAATTATTGATAACAGTTGTGAAATTGGTAGGATTTATTGTTTTTTTTCTTTAAATTTTGTTCCCATTCTCCAAAACTCCAGTCTTAATTTTACTTAAAGAAGTAAATGTCACGCTGGTGTGCTGTCATACTTTTTTTATACTTAATTATCGAGTGGTCATGAGGTTTTTTTGCAGTTAAATTTTTAGGTTTAACGAACTGAAACCTTCACATCAAATCTAGCGGTTTATTATTTAACACTGAGAATGTGGGAAAATGACACAGAGGGAGAAGAATCTGATTCATCAAATAGTAACGGTGACAGAGTAGTGTGACTAACTCCTGACAGTAGCTGAAGCTACAACAGTATGTTTTTTTTTTCCTTTGTAATCTGTAAAATTTGAGCTTACAGCTTTGTTGACCTCTCTGGCTCAAATGGAATCTGCCCTATATGAATATATAACTGCAAAATAACTGTGTTTTTAGATAAAGAAAAAAATGCAGAACCCTAATTTTTACATTCATTGGCACACATTTCCTCATGTCTTAAGTATGCACTATGAGAAGATCTCTCACTCATGATGTAATTTCTTCTTGCACTTTTTGTGTCTAAAGAGGTACAGAGCCCTAAGATCACTGACATAAATGCACTTTCTAATGCACTATTTTAGGGCTGTCCCCTGAGAGATGAAGATTGTGCAGGTTAACAGACTGGAACGCTATGAATAATTGGTTTGCCATTATGATTTCCTTTTTGCAGTAAGTCTAGCTTCTTGTTGATTTTGGTTGGCTCAAGCCTAATTGCCAAAAGGAAATTTACACTAACCACAAGGCTTTGGAAACTGGTTTTGCCAATCATGCTGTCTGTGTGAGTAATTGAGACAACATATCAGGATGCCTCATTGGACATATAAAGTTTATTCTTTACAAGAAAGAGCCCACAGTCTCTAAACATTTTGTTGGACTGCTAAGCATTAGCGATTTTGCTGTAATACTTTATCCAGTTGAGTTTTATCAGCAAGTCATTTCACCACATTCTTTCCAAGAGTGTCAGACCTTATAACTGAGCAAATTAGAATATATTATGCATTTGAAGTTTTAATATGGAGTGAATAAATCCTCAGAGCGCATAATTTACTGGAATCTCCATACGACCAATTCTGTAATGCAGTTGATTCAAATTACTCACATGTTTCACACGCTTGTGTTTGTATGTGTTAAAGGTGAGTTTCTGGCTGATTATGAATTATACAATCTGTTCCAGAGTTACCAACAAGAACCGCAAATGGACGCCTGTGTAATGGTAAATTGTTCACTGATTTCTTTTAAATGCATATGGTGCCCTTTGCTCCCTAATCAGCACACTTGTTCTTCTGGAGTATGCAGTTAAATCAGAAAGTTGAGATGCAAAGTTTAATAGAATAAAATTACTGATAATAAAGGACCTCAGTTCAGGCCAAGATTGTCAACAGCTAGACACTATGATGGTTTCGGAGTAATTGAGGTCAAGTTTCCTCTCACCTTAAGTGGCTAACAATTGAATTATGGCAAGGAGGATCGCAGTAAGATGCCAAAGCTGTCTAGGGCGGCTTGCCAGGTTAGACAAACCACCTCACCCTGTAATTCAGTATATTCAGTGTTAAATTATTAGCTTGCTCCCTAGTTTCCTTATCTGCATACTGAACATGAAACATAAAACCTCAAACCACTACAGCCACCGCTGACTGTTACTGTTTGACTGTGAGGGGAACTTACTTATTTGTTCATTTATGTATTGTCCTTCTTTTCAGGTCTAAATATATGGATTTTAATCAAAGGGGAATTCTGCAGATTTTTCAAAATTTGTGCATAATTCAGTGGTTGATAAATAAGCAATTCAGAATGGTTTGTTTTATTGAAATGGTTTATTGTAGAAAAACTTATTGACTTGTATTTCTGTACAGCGGTGATGATAGGGTTAGAAAAATCATGTTTTTGTGGACTTTTTTGCTCTGTGCATGTACCTCTCAACCATGAATATATAAAAAAAAATGTGTGTGTGTGTGTGTGTGTGTGTTTGGCCAAAACCTAAAGACATGTAATATTTTCTGTGAGGTATAGATGTCTGGTTGCTCAAATCTTTCTGAATGACTTTGCTTACAGCTTTACCAGTTATTTATAGACTGAAAGAATCTGTTTTTCTTATTAAATTACTGTTTAAGGACTGATAATTAGTGATGTGAGTGAACTAATGATAAGCATGTCACTCACAGAAGCCTGAACAGCATGTACTGTCCCCACCTTTCAGCTAATCTAAGCAGTAGAACCTTTTAGTCATTTATTGCACCGAAAAAGAAAAATAAGCAAGGCTAGAATGTCAAAGGCTGTCTTGGTTTAGTTCACTCTCAACTTTCACTGTGGCCCTAATTACATGACATCATGTTACAGGTAGACCATGTTATTCTAAATAAAGGATCAAGTCATGCCTGCATCTGACTGGCTACACATGTGAGTCTCCTTCTTGGTAGTCCTCAACTATGCATAAATTTTTTATGAACCTTTTAATATCACAGTATGATTATTTACTGTTGGTTCATAGGCTACTGTGAACTATAGCCATAGTTATGAAATGATTTGTCTTCAGGTAGAGCAGAGAGTCAGTGCAATAAAATGCTGTTGGCACTTTTATAGTGTATGAAATATTAATAATGTAAAAAACAACTTACCATTAAGGAAATGTATAAAGGCCTGAAATACATAATACACAGGAGTTTATTACAAATTATACTCTATTTGTAAAACTACTTTGTTAATATGCAACTGTGTGTGTGTATAATATATATATATATATATATATATATATATATATATATATATATATATATATATATAGATAGATAGATAGATAGATAGATATATAGATAGATATATAGATATGGTGAACAGATGATTCCTTGCTTTTTTTAATATAAGGGTTTGATGTATTATATAAACAAAGTTAAAGCTTCAAAATGTTATGTTCACATTCTGTTCTATGCAGTCCTTACATTACATGTGTGACAAAAACAGCCTGTGTTAATTCACTGATTTTGTGGTGTCCCAATATCAATGTGTTTACATATATCCATCTATTCAGTCTGCAACAGTGTAGCTCCACCCATTCATACTGATGTCATAAGGAGTGTTTTAGTCCAGACTGCTTTTTGAATAAAGTGTAAAAAATGCATCCAGTCAGAAATGAGATCATATACATGTAACAGTTTTAAAGGCACAGTAACAAAACCAGCCTGTTTAATTAAGGGATAAAAACAGGTTTGAAAATACATAAAAAAAAGTAATTATGATTTTCTATACATAAATCCTGTAAATGTTATAATTAGCTATCATAAAATTATGTTATAATAAAATTAATGTCAAGAAAGCCTGGTATTTGAAATGTGGTGATTAGATCTCACAGCAAATAAGCAATCAAGAAATTACAGCATATCATTTATCACTTAAGTACTATTTGATGTTCCCAAAAAACCTGAAGTATTGAATAAAACATCATGAAGTACATTTTTATGTCTAGTTCATAGTATTTCAATCTATACTGTGTAATTATTGAACAAAGTAACAGCAATTATTAATATGACACCTAATTCCAAACTTTTGATGACTAGTATATGTTAACTGATGAAACTAAGAATCTAAAGGCTTTTGTCTGTTTCTCCTGGCCTCAGATGGCTATAGTTGGGCGATCTGCTGAGACCTGGGAGAGGAAAGCATCATAATCACTGTCTGAGACATTCCTTTCTGAGATGAACAACTAATTCAATTTTCATCCTCTGACAGCAGTTGTTTTCTTGACATGCATATTATATAAATAGACAGTACGAGCTGTTATAAAACACTGTGCTCAGTGTTCCTTAGAATAAACTGAATATGCAAATGGGGCCTTTTTTCAATGAAAAAAACATTATTTGCATTGGTCATTATGTTCTTGTTCCTCATTTGTATGAAATGAAGAATTAATTTTAATCAAAAGTGCTCACTTGTTTTCCCAGGAAATTTTCTCTCCTCTAAGATATTTATTGTACTCAAGAAACTGCTCTTGTACATTTTAAGCATGCAGCTCTAAGCTTTTGCTGTGAACCTGGCATGACTGAAAGAAAAGCTGCTAATTGATTAAAATGAGAAATGAGTGTTCTTTCCAGCCCGCTGTCTGGAGCTGAGCTGTTTTGCGGCACATTCAACGACGGAGCTGGTGTACTAGCTGACCTGAGGGCAGCTCACTTAGAGCTTTGATTGAGCTGTTGCGGGCTGATTGCACCCTCAGTTCAATTACACACTCAAGGTCAAAGGTTGCACCAGTCATCACACACACATGACTGTGCTTGCCGTGGACGGAGCGACTGTCCTCGGCATCGGTCCCATCTCTCTGGGAGTCCTCTGTCTCTCTGTCAGAGTGGAGTGGAATGTGAAAGAAATGACACAGTTTACTCAAACTTTTAATTGGGCTTTTTGTTTCAAACACATCACAATGAGAAAATTGTGAGTGAAGTCAATAGGTTTGATTTGTGAGGACAGTGAATATTTTTGGTACTGTGAAATAGTTTTCAAGGGTTAGTTGTATACAGTGTTGAAAAGAAATGTTCTACAGATGCAGTCACGTTAGTAACCGCATTGTGGGCAGAGTGTGTAGTTTCCTGTTCCGTTTGGTTAAGTGCAGTTTTAGCTATATGTGTCAGTTGTGTGTCAGCAGAGTTAGGCTGCGTCCTCATTATCTTTGATAGGAGTATTCTGTTCTCTCCCCAGTCAGCAAGCTCAGGTTTATGCTACGTATGTTCAGTTTGTGATGATGATCAAAGAAAACCCAATAGGTGCGAGTCATCCTCAAGTTCTTTGATATTTAGATGTTGTATGACAAATATTTCAGTACTTCAGTCAGTCAATTTGATGTATAACAAAAGCTTGGTAGTGGCACTATTAAATATGTATTTCTTTGAATTTAGCACTGAGACTGCACTGCCTTGTAGGATGATGCTGTAAAATGGCTCTGACGTACTATGTGTGCACCATCGACATACTCTAATGTACTGTGCAGTAGTCAGAGACCAGCCTTCGTTTATTAAATTTCCAGTCAAAAAGGCTACTATATTCATTTTTCAGTATCCAGAGTAGAAAACATAGATTTAACAGAAACACAAAAGCCTCAACAACTAAATATCCATTTTTGTACTACTTTTAATACAGCTTTGAATCTGCAATGACATTTTCTACACCTTATAAGTTCAGTCTTAGAAGTTGATGACATTTTCCACTTCTCACGATTCAAGTATTCCCACATATATTCAATGATTTTGGGGTCTGGATGCTGGGGTGGTCAGTCCATTTGTCTGAGGACATCAGCGGCTTTCTTGTTTGATTTTTTCTTCTTTTTGTCTATTTCCTTTTCTCAGTAACTTCTTCACAGCTACACTATTTTTTCTCTTAAAGATGAAAGCACTCTTTATCTGATGATGACAGTTTTGGTGGGCTACCAGGTCTTGCACTGATATTAGTAGTCCCATTTTGTGTATATCTTTTAATAATTTTAATAAGTTTCAGTTTGGGAAACTCCCGTTTATCTCACTTATTTTCACTTGACTTTCCAATTTCTTATGCAAGCAAATTATCTTATATCTAATCCTCCTCAGAAATATGAAAAATGATTGAAACTTGTACCTCATGAATGGAAATGAAATAAATGAAAGTCTCTGACTGGACTGTACAAGAATCCAGGCTGCACTGGAGGTTCTTTATCTTAATGGAGAAGGAAATGTAAATGTTCCAGGCATTATTCTAAATCATTACAGTTGTCAAACACTCAAAAAGGGGGTGCGCTATATGTGTAGGAGAGATGTGTCTCACCTGCATTGAGGTAAAATCCATGGAAGAAATTAGCCTGCTTTTCTGGCCGCGCTGTGTGTTCTCTGTGCTTCTATTCTTGGCTTGTGCCCACACAGAGATGTTACCATGGGAATCCATGTAATGGAATTCCTTTATAATTTCGACTTTTAACATTTAGCAGGCCCAGAAATACGTATGTTGTCTATGCTTACATGTATAATGTTTAAATCCTTATTTGCAGACAAGTAAGTTGTTCACAATTTGTATTGTAGTAATGGCACATATTTATTTGCTGTTTCATCATTGATATTTCTGCCGCACCATGAAATGTCAGTCAGCTTATGACAACAGTTTTTCTAATCACTCATTAGTCTGTGCCATACTATTGATTGCTGTAGAATAAGTCCTTACCATCTCTCTGTTACCACAGCAACGGCATAGCAAAGAGGGTTGCTCTCATCAGCTTCCTGTCGCTGGTCATGCTCATGAGCGTCCTGGGAAACCTGCTGGTCATGGTGGCCGTCTGCAAGGACCGGCAGCTCAGGTCAGAGTCACACCTCTCTCTCTCTCTCTCTCTGCCTCCTCTCTCACCAGTGCTTTCATCATTACTGTCAAATCAAAACTTCATAACTTGAAACTGCTTGAAAGCACTAGCTGCCCTATATGTATATTCTTGCTGTTTCACTATGAATAGATCAGTAGAAATGGTCCAAAATGATTTGTAATGAAGTCTCATTACATTAAAGACTGAGAGACAGAAAATTTTTTCTATCTCTTGTGAACCATTTTGGGGCTTTTGCTATGCTTGTCCATTAATTTCTCAGACAAGCATTAATTTTAATTTTTGGTTCAGCAAAAAAAATAATAATTCCACTTACATTGAATGTAATTGATCAGCTACATATGTTGAGCTATGATGAGCAGTGTTGTTCAAATTTTGCTTCTTTACTTTAGAACTGGAGTAGGGAGGCACCTGTTTCTAATAAACATGAAAAGTCAATAGTCACTCAAATTTAATCAATTAATACACGCCCAAAACTTCTCTCAGCCCAATCAAACTGCATCCAGATCTTCGTTAAGATTGTGTATGCTGTGTCCTAAAAACCACATCACCAAATCTTCACAACCTTAATGAAGACCTGGACACAGTTAGAGTGGACAATCAGTGACTACTGACTTCTAGTGTTTGCTAGCAGCGCCAACCTTGTAGCTCTAGCACTAAACTTAAGAAATTATGTCCAAATTTAGCTTCTTATCTGATCTACTACATGTGAGGTGAGTGGAAAATGAAAAAAAATGCTGAACTATTTCTTCAAAACAAGTGCTTTGGGTTTTGTCAAGCCATTTCTTTAAACTCTTTATTTGCATAGCACTTGTAACGTGGAGCGAGGTAGCGGACGCATGTGCGGAGGTAAGCGACTTTTATTGAGGACAAATCCAGAATCAGGGTCATAACGGTCCAGGGTCAAAGAGCCAATACGTACAGAACGGGGTGCAGACATGACGAGCAACACAAACAACCAAACAGCTCTAACAAAGACCAACACATCAAACAAAGACCGATACAAAGACCAGCAAAGACAAAGTGCAAACACAGGGCTTAAGTAACAAAGGGAAAAAGAGGGACAGATGAAAACAATCAGGGGCGGAGTCACAAAACGAGGGGCAGGACTACAGATACCAAAGCAAACGCACATGGACAGGACTGGGAGGGGCCAATCGTGACAGCACTAAATTTACTGCAGTTACATTCACTTCAGTGCACATAATACGTGAATAAGATGAACTGGACTTTTCACATTTTCACATATCAGGTGTGCACAGGGCCTCACATAAGCACATATACAAAGGCCCCGCTTAAATCATGGATAGACATAAGGTACAGCTAATAAGTTGGAGCCAAGCACAAGTCGTCTCATATTTTTCTTTGTGCAATACATTCTAGTGCAGTTGATGTGGATGTGTGTTTTAGGCACCAGTAAATGATCTCCTGATTGCCTTTGCAGTAGTTAAAACCTCAAAGTGCAGCCTCCTTTTATTTCATATCAGAGTTTGATTAGCAGCTAGTTAATTACTCCTCCAGAGGGCTACTGTGAAGTGAGAAATATGCAGCAGCACTTTTTTGCTTGAATGAAAGCAGCTGCCTGAATGGAATCACTTGGGATTATATGCTGTGAGTACATTATCAACAAAAATACAGTAGAGTATGTGCTTATGTTGTTTTTGAGCTTTAAATAATTATTGATATAAAAGTTTTCACCACTATAAATCCATTTTCCCCGTCAGTCCTTTGGGGAAAAGACCCTTAAAGCCCACTCCAAATTATATGTCGCCATCTCACATAATGGCACATTGTCCAAACTATGTACATCCTTAAGCTCTGTGAGGGCACGATCAGCATGTGGATGACTAGTCAGTCACATGGTTGCTGCTGAAGGTCACCTCTGAGTACTCTGTGTGGATTTAGTAAATGGGTCTACAGATGTACTGCTGTTTTCTGCTCCCCTAAAATGAAGAACCTCAGTTTTTCACACAGCAGACAGATAGCAACACTAAGAGAATTTGTTGGTTTCTCAGCACTCAGCTCTTCGCAGTAAATGGCAGTCCCAGAAGTGGCTTTCAGAGCGCCGTTAACCTGGTCCCCATCTCTCAGACTCCTCCAGTCAGAAAGTGGAATTGCATGTCGAATCTGCTGAAAATGTATGTCAGAATGAGAAAAACCACACATCATCCTCAAACACATTCTGCTCTCCTTTTCATGTTCTTTCTCATGATTTATGATGATGTGCCCTTTTTCTGTCCTGCCATAAAGGCACTTTCAATCACTTTGAACAGCCTGCTCACCGTGTCCAGCACCACATTAAAGTCAAAATGCGTAAATGTTTTATCATGTCTGAAATGCATAAAATAAGTGCATTGCCTTTTAATTGCAGTAATGTGTGTTATCTTCAAGGTATGTTTATATCTCTTCCAAGGAGAGGAATTAACCAACGTTTTTAAGAAGTCACTGCATTTTATGTCCTGCCATTAAAAGAGACATTTTTCTTTTTTTAAAAGAAAGAGCCCATATAATGGAAAACCAAATTTCCTACTTTTTTTGAAACAAAGGAGTGTGAAGTAATGTGTAAAGATTGTTTGAGGTTTAAAACATACAATTCACTACTCAGTCTGTATGGTCCAAGTCATTTTGAATTCATTGCTTTTTATTGTCACAAGAACCAAATCATTTACATATATCCATCTATTTAGCCTACAACAGTTTAGCCCTGCTCATCCATAGGTTCTAAGGAATGTTTCAGCTCTGAGTGTTTTTGAGTGTGTCACAATACATGGCAGTCAATCAGAACAGAGATTGTTTGTCTTATATCTGTTTAAAGGCACAGTAACACAAATTCGAAAGGATAAAGAACAGTTGGAAATAGTCGTGTAAAAATTAATTTGCTCCACAAAACCATACGAATATCATCAGTGGACCTCAAGGTAAAATCAATACAAGAAAAATGTAGGATATGGCTCAAGTGCTCAATACCCAACTCCAGGCCTTTAGGGCCACAGTACTGTGCACAAGTTTGTTTTCCTAATTTAAGTCACCAGCTAAATATCAAGCGCTTCATAAACTAGATGTGTTAGAATAGCAGCTCACTGTGCAGTACTATAAATGTTCAGAGAGGCACTACGTAAGCAGTTTACCTTTTTGCACATGCAGTTGCGGTAATGTGGTGAATGACCTGTCACATGCTCTGTTGATATCCAGTAGTTTAGCTGCTTGTCAAATTAGGATGTTTTTTATATTTTAACTCTGACATATCACTACTGTCATGACTTCTTCTTCTTCTTTCGGCTGCTCCCTTTAGGGGTCGCCACAGCGGATCATCTGCCTCCATCTTGCCCTATCCACTGCCTCCTCTACTTTTACACCAACCATCTCCATGTCCACCTTCACTACATCCATAAACCTTCTCTGAGGTCTACCTCTTCTCCTTCTACCCGGCAGCTCCATCTCCAACATTCTTTGACCAATATATCCACTATTCCTCCTCAACACATGTCCAAACCATCTCAACCTGGCCTCTCTGGCTTTATCTCCAAACTGCTCCACCTTCACTGTCCCTCTGATCTGCTCATTTCTAATCTTGTCCATCCTTGTCACTCCCAACGAAAATCTCAGCATCTTCATCGGCGCCACCTCCAGCTCAGCCTCCTGTCTTTTAGACAGAGCCACAGTCTCCAAACCATACATCATAGCAGGACGCACTACTGTCTTGTAAACCTTCCCTTTCACTCTTGCTGCTATCCTTCTGTCACACATCAGCCCTGACACCCGTCTCCACCCACTCCATCCTGCCTGAACCCTCTTCTTCACCTCTTTTCTACACTGTCCATTGCTCTGATGGTTGAGATATTTCAAGTCATCCACCTTTACGACCTCTACTCCTTGCATCTTCACCTTTCCACCTGCCTCCCTCTCATTCACACACATGTATTCCGTCTTGTCTCTAGTGACCTTCATTCCTCTCCAGTGCAAACCTCCACCTCTCCAGATTCTCTTCCACCTGCTCTCTACTCTCACCACAGATTACAATGTCATCTGCAAACATCATGGTCCATGGAGCCTCCTGCCTGACCTCATCTGTCAACTTTTCCATCACCATTGCAAACAAGAAGGGGCTCAAAGCTGATCCCTGATGTAACCCTACCTTCACCTTGAAACCATTTGTCACTCCAACTGCACATCTCACCACTGTCTCACTATCCTCATACATGTCCTGCACCACCCTAACATACTTTTCAGCTACACCTGACTTCCTCATACAGTACCACAGTTCCTCTCTTGGCACCCTATCATATGCCTTCTCTAGATCCACAAAGACACAATGTAGCTCCTTCTCCGTACTTCTGTACCAACACTCTCAACGCAAAAATTGCATCTGTGGTACATCTTTCTGGGCATGAAACCAAACTGCTGCTCACTGATCTGAACCTCTCGCCTTAGCCTTGCTTCAACAACTATTTCCCATACCTTCATGGTGTGGCTCATCAACTTTATACCTCTGTAGTTACTGCAGCTCTGCACATCACCCTTGTTCTTAAAAATGGGGACCAGTACACTGCTTCTCCACATCCTCTCCTGCATCCTCTCACTCTCCAGGATTTTGTTAAACAACCTGGTTAGTGGAAGTCCACTGCCTTCTCTCCTGAACATCTCCATACCTCCACAGGTATGTCATCTGGACCAACTGCCGTTCCATTCTTCATCCTTTTTAAAGTTGCCCTCACTTCCACCTTACTAATTCTCTGCACTTCCTAATCCACTATCTCTCCCCCCGTTGTCCTCCTCTCTCTCTCGTTTTCCTCATTCATTAGTTCTCATACAGCTCAACATAGGTCTGAGCCTTTGCTTTTGCCACCATTCTTTTTGCTATGCGACTAGCCTCACGGTACTCCTGCCTACTTCCTTCATCTCTCTGGTTATCCCACTTTTTCTTAGCTGCCTTCTTCTTCTGAATACTCTCCTGGACTTCCTCATTCCACTACCAACTTTCCTTGTCTTCTTTCCTCTGACCAGACGAAACACCCAACACATTTTTGCCAGTTTCTCTCACCACCTTAGCTGTAGTTTCCCAGTCCTCAGGTAGCTCCTCACTGCCCCCAAGGGCCAGTTGCAATTTTTCCCTGAACTGCCTGCAACCATCCTCCTCCTTCAGCTTCCACCATCTAATCTTTGGCTCTGTCTTCACTCTCTTCCTCTTCTTTGTTTCTAATCTCATTCTACAGACAGCCACCCTATGCTGCCTTGCTACACTTTCCCCTGGTACCACTTTACACTCTCCAATCTCCTTTAGGTGGCATCTCCTGCTAAGGATATAATTCACCTGTGTGCACCTCCCTCCACTCTTGTATGTCACCCTGTGTTCTTCCCTCTTCTGAAAATACATGTTCACCACAGCCATTTCCACTCTCTTTGCAAAATCTACAACCATCTGACCTTCCGCATTTCTGTCTTTCACACCATACATACCCAGCACCTCTTCATCCCCTCTGTTCCCTTCACCAACATGTCCATTGAAGTCTGCACCAATCACTAATCTCTCCTCTCTAGGGACACCATCTTCCACTTCATCCATCTTACTCCAAAATTCCTCTTTCTCCTCTAACTGACAACCAACCTGTGGTGCATATGAACTGACCACAATCAAAATGACACCATCAACCTCCAACTTCAGGCTCATAAATGTAATTTCATGGGAAAAGAAAAACATTTCTTAAAGGGGCATTCTAGCCTAAAAGAATATTTCAGTATTATTTGTTGTGTTGTGCAGTTCATCATATACCCTCATATACAGCATCATATACCCTCAGCATCAAGATCTCAATGACAATACCTCTAGCGTCCTTAGCTTGACAGAAGTCATGATTTGTTTGTTGTTTTATTGTTTTTTTAATCAGTGGTCTCTTGCTACAATATCCAGCATGCATTGTGCAAATACAGCTGTTGGGAATACCTATGACAGGTGTCACCAACACAGTGCCCGCAGGCGCCAGGTCGCCCTGTTCAGATCTGTTCTAAAAATAGCACAACTCACTAGTGAGCTGCATCTAAAATCTAATTGGATTCTGTTGCCACACTTGTATTTTTATATATCTTAAAATATCTTAAAATTATGTTCATTATACATGAAGTTTAGATAAGTTGAGGTTAACTTAGTTTTTGTCTAGAGTAGTTCAAAGGTCAGTATTCTGCGCATGACAAAACCAGTGATCACGGAGAGTAAACTAGCGGGCTAGCAGGCACAGCATGCAGTTTTTCTGGCAGGAAAAAGAAAAAAAACGTATCACTTTCACAACGAATGAGAGGTAGAGTTCTTCTTTACGACTGTTAAAGAAACCTGCGTGTGTCTCATTTGCGGGGCGATACCAAAGCGGCACAATGTCGAGAGACACTTCACTACCTGTCACAAAAGCTACAATGCTAACTATCCACCTGGAAGCGCACTAAGGGCAGAAAAAGTCTGTGAGCTAAAGGCAGCTTTGGTTACACAACAGTTTTTTTTCATGAGGCCGAACAAAAAATTACAAAAAGCAACCGAAGCCTCGTTCAGAGCTACACATTTTCTGATCAAGAAGAAGAAGGCATTTTCAGATGGAGAAGTTGTTAAAGAAGCAATGTTAATAATTGCTAACACTGTATTGAAAGAGGCCTGTGATGGACTGGCGACATGTCCAGGGTGTATCCTGCCTTCCGATCGATGACTGCTGGGATAGGATCCAGCACCCCCTGCGACCCTGAGGGAGAAGCGGCTTAGAAAATGGATGGATGGATGGATGTATTGAAAGATGAGAAAAATGGAACCGATCTAATCTCCACTCTCTCCGACGTCCAACTGGGGGCATCTACGATGGCTAGACGAGTGTCAGCTATGTCTGGTAACTTGGTTGATCAGTTGGACCAGGATCTGGTGAAGTGCAGGTGGTTTAGCATCCAGTGCGACGAGTCCGTGGACAGCAGCAGTACAGCGCAGCTGTTGGTTTTTATCCGGATGGTGTTTGAAGAATTCTCCAAAAGAGAATATCTCCTGACAGTATTGCCCTTAAAGACAACTACGAGAGGAGTTGACATTTATAATACGTTGAAGGAGTTTTTTGTGCAGAAAAATGTACCATTGGGAAAGCTGGTAGCCGTGACTACAGACGGGGCTCCTGCTATGATCGGCCGACATACAGGTTTCATCACTCACTGTAAAGGTGACCCAGATTCCCAAAATTTCTGCATTACCACTGCATCATTCACCAGCAGGCGTTATGTACGAAAGTGATCGGCTTTGGACACGTGATGACTCCCGTTGTGAAAATCATTAACAACATTCGCTCCAAAGCAAAACAGCACAGGATTTTCAAGGTGCTTTTGAAGGAGATGTCAGCTGAATGTGGTGACCTGCTGCTACACACAGAAATCTGATGGCTCAGTAGAGGACAACTTTTATTTCGTTTTTTGTCACTTTTGGGTGACATCAAAGAGATTATGTAGTCCAAAGGCGAAGACATCTCACTGCTAGAGGACACAGAGTGGACACTTGACCTTGCATTTTTGACGGACATTACTGGGAAACTAAACCACTTGAACTGCGAGCTGCAAGGCAAAGGTCAGACTGTTGTCGATATGATAAGTGCTGTAAATGCATTTAAAGCCAAAATGAACGCTTTCTCAGCAGATTTACAAAGAAAAAGGGTTCTGCACTTTCCCTCTCTGCAGTCGGTGCTGAAAGACAATGCTTCTGCATCTGAGACATTTGACAAAGTTGCAGAAAAGTACTATGAAGTCATAAACAGACTTGGGCAAGAGTTTGAGAATAGGTTTTGTGATGTGAGTCATGTGTGTCATTCATTTCCAATCCTTTCATGGATGGGGACACAACATGCTTTGCTGAGCAAGTGCTGTGTTCAACTTGGATGCTGGACAGGTGGAAATGGAAATCATAACATTGCAAAATGACCTTCACCTCAAAGCCTACCAGGCTGCACCAAACTTTTGGTGCCTTGTTGACACAGAGAAGTACAGCGATGTATGCACAGCAGCTATGACGGTTGCCAGCCTGTACCGTTCAACCTATCTGTGTGAATCAGCTTTTTCTGACATGAACTTCATCAAGAACAAACTCATAGTTGCAGTGTCAAGTTACACCAGATTACAATACACTCAAAGTTTCCTTTTTTTCATCACCAGCGAAATGGTAGCTTTTCTTGTTGCTGTTGCTGTCCAGCCTAATCTGCTGAAGATGCCCTCTGGTACTAACGTTATTGATATTAGTGGTTGTGATGTTGTGATTTGTGATGAGTGGTTGGTTGGTGTAGTGGGTAACACCTCTGCCTTCTACACTGTAGAATGGGGTTCAATCCCCTGCCTAGGTAAACCACCATGCACTATACCAATAAGAGTCTTTGGGCAAGACTCCTAACACTGCCTTCGCCACCCTGTGTAAAATCATCAAAATGTAAGTCGCTCTGGACAAGAGTGTCAGCCAAATACCATAAATATAAAAAAATGTAAATACACTGGTGAACAGTATGCAATGCCAGTCTTCCCACTAACAAAGAAACAGATACAAGATGTTGTCAATGGCAATGTTGAATTAAAATATTGAAGAATTGTGTTCAATTTAAAAGTGCATTCATGATATATAACAGTTATATCTTTGCTTTAAATATCACAGATTTGATCTTTAGTTCCAAATGTGAGAAGATTTATTTCAAAATATGCCAGTTGATTTTTCTCCCTGCGACCCTGACGGAGAAGCGGCTTAGAAAATGGATGGATGGATGGATGGATGGATGGATGGATGGATGGATGGATGGATGGATTTCTTTAACATTACATAATTGATAACTTTTTGAAACATGCTGCAACATAGTTCATGATTTGTTAAAAGGATATATCGGTGGCTAGTGAAAATGGGACATTTTTGCTATGACATGTAGTGACGTAAGTGATCATCAGAAAATGTAAAAATTGCTGAGATTAATAGAGATAAAGTGCTGAATATTGATATCTGTTTTCCACCTTGTTGTCATTATTGATAATTATTGTGAGAAATCATTAATTAATCTGATCAGTGTCTTCACATAGATAAGTATCATTAATCATTATTAATAATATATAACTAAAGGCAAACTGAGCAAATTTTTTAAAGAAGAGCACATCAAACTGGTAGCCCATAACTGGTAACCTATGATGTCAACTAGTCATTACTGCTAGTCTAGCTACTGATCTGTAGGATAATAAATACAGCTATACTAGCATCACTTTCACCTTGGTGATTGAACAAAACTGTAAAGATTTCAGTTTTTCGCTGTTTTTTCAGAGAAAATAAGCCAAACTGAGGTTAGATAACTGCCTTGCTAACTTTACCTTTTAGCTTATTGTCCTCCTGATGAGTCATTTCTGTCCATTCTAATGATAATTTTAAGACCACCATGTGTTTACATGGTTGTATTAAGAAAATCGGCTTCCTAACAGAAATGTTAGCTACCTGTATTCCTTCTGCTTTAACTGAAAAAAAGAATTCTCATCTCCAAAATTCCTCCCTGTATTTTTTAAGGTTTCTGTCTATCTGGTCACACAGTGTAAATGGTGGCTGATGGTCCTGTCTACATTGTGCAGGCTTTGATTCATTTGGCTCAGGTGTGTTGAGGTGTATTGGAAACAGGAAGAGAACAAAAGTATTGACCTGCTCTGTGTCTACTGGGACACTTTGGTTGAAATAAAGTCAAAATCATATTGAAAAGAATCTATAACCATATTATATTCCAGCAAGATTTACTTCAGTATGTGTTCAGTATGTGACCTGTCAAGCATTGTATCACTGAGATGTTGATAATACTGAAAAGTCTCTAATCAGAATTCATCTGTGTCAGGGTCGCAAAAGTCATCTGGCACCATAATGCTTTAATGATGGATTTTGTAAACAATGACATATAAGCTGATGGCATAATTATCTGATGTCAAATTGACATCAGATGTGCCGAGCTAAAAAAAGCCAGCACTGCCTAAGTCTTTATTCTTCCACAGATGTGTATTGTTAGCAGACAGCTGGAGCACATTTTTGATGCCGTGTTTTGGCATACATGATAGAGTGATTTGAATCTGTTTATAGGTTCTCGGTTGGCTGTATATAGCACTGTGTTTTCAGTGCCTCTCGCAGGCCATTGGCTCGACCAGTTTTATTAGTCATTAATGGAGTGCCAGAGGGTCTGATCTTTCTCAGGCACTGTGGAACGGGGTAGGACATCCTATCAGGAGATTACCCCACACGTGCATGCACATACCTTTATTTCATACCTTCATTCTGCAGACCACATTTCATTTATTCATTCAAATATGAAGAGCTTTGCAGGAGGATATCAATTTTTTCACATAAAGGGTACTAATTTCACTCAGTCTGTCAACCTAATATTTCCGCTTTATCAGCACAGCTCTATTAGTCTAATATATGAGCTCATTTCAATTAATTCATTTTGATTTTTTCATTTGCTCCATTGCTGACTTATATGATTGACTTTGTGTACTTTTATGTCATTTACATTAATTTATATTTTGAATTAGTTCAATAATTTATATATAATAATATATATTATTCAATCATATATATATATATATATATATATATATATATATATATATATATATATGTGTGTGTGTGTGTGTGTGTGTGTGTGTGTGTATTATGACTGGCTTTACTTGGTGATTTAGTTGTTTCATTCTGGGCTTATTTATCTATATAGTTCTGTGAAAAAAATTCTTTCTTTGAGACCTTTCTTTGCTTATGTAATTTTCAGCCAAAACAGCAATTAAAAAGTGGAAAGTCAAAGGAACAAAAGTAAAAAAAAAAAAAAAAGGTTTCCAAAATTGAAGTTTAAAAAAAAGAAAGAAATGGGGCTATTAACAACCATGCAATACCTGGTAAACCACCAACACTGTCACCTTCAGATGAACAAGATTTATAGAGAGAGGAGAAAATAAAGCTCCACTCTTGATTCAGATCAGTCCACAGGTATTTCTGTCTATCCTTCCACTGAGAGAAGATAAATTAGTGCTGTGACTCTGAAAGGATGTGAGCTGTCAAGACGCTGTTACTGTGGAAAGAAAGTGGACACAAAAGAAGAAAATCAAACAAAGAAGCTGCACAATGGACTGACCACCCCAGAATCCAGACCTCAGCATTACTGAATGTGTTTTACTTTACTGTGAGAAACAGAAAATGCAACAAGACTGAACTATAGGTGTGAAAAATGTTCCTGCAGATTTCTTTGGAAATCTGTAAGCAAGCATCCTGAAAAGAATGGAAGCTGTACTAAAGACAGAGTATACACACTAAATACTGAAAAAAATGGTCTTTTATTTAATTGTTGAGATTTGTTTCAGCTTCTTGTTTTCAGCTTCTTTCTGATCTTTCTGATTCTGGCTAATAAATAACTTGTGTTTAATGACCATTTTGACTGGAAAGTAAATAAATGTCAGATGGTCTCTGACTTTTACACAGTACTGTATATTGTTATATTTCATTTTTCTTTGACCTCCGAAGCCATAATGACAAAAAAATAATATTGTCAATTTTTTAAATACATTAATTAATACTGTAGTATTTTTTTCAGAAACAACATTAAATAACAGTAAAATTTGCTTTTTGTTTCTTTAGGAAAATTAAGACCAATTACTTCATAGTATCACTGGCCTTTGCTGACCTGCTGGTGTCAGTGCTGGTGATGCCATTTGGGGCCATTGAGCTGATCCATCAGAACTGGATCTACGGGGAGACCTTCTGCCTGGTCCGCACCTCGCTGGACGTGCTGCTGACCACTGCCTCCATCCTGCACCTGTGCTGCATATCTTTGGACAGGTGGGGCACATGTGCACACATACATGCATCTCTCAGCCTCACGCTTGCCTTCTCTTTAGGAGGGCAAAAACTGAGCAATGTGTGCAAGGTCTCTCAGCTGTGCATGATTCAAGCACTGTGAATGCACTTTCTTCATTTTCTTCCAACTTGTGCTCACAACACATGACAAGAATGCAGTAATAAGCCACCGTCATGCCAGTCACGCGGCATTTAGCCATAAAAGCGCCAGCAAATCAGAGTTTAATTTTGCTACTGAATTGAATGCATACTGTGATGTTGCTGTTTCCATGGTAACTTTAGTGTCGCCTTGTGACATGTTCAGCTGCTAAATCATACCCAATACTGTGATTACAAAGCTAATTAGGTTCTACATGATACTTTTAGGGCAATCAACAGGCAAGCCGTCATTGCAGCTCCAAATCCATTGCATAGTGAAGTCTGCAAGTAATTAGGCGGTGACACAATTTTTGTTATTTATGCTTTATACTCCAGCACATCAGGATTTGAAAAGAAACAGTGATGCAGAATGCTTTCATTCGAAGACATGTCATCTGTACTGTGGGATTTATATAGAATTTTAATGCTATTCTATACATTTCCTCACATAACTTCTTAGTCAGCAACTAATGAGAGGAAAGCTTAAAGATGAAGAGAAACCGTACCAATGTGATAGGATGAGCAAAGTGTGGAGAACGGGTTATGTATGGCTGCCTTTAGATCTTTTACGGTGTCTGTATTGATAAAAAGAGGATAAATCCTCTGCAGAGGGGTATCTTAAATGCTTGGATCCATCCAAATGTCTCAAAGCTTGGATGGCAGTTTACCTTGCAGCAGAAGAATGACCCAGCGCATATTACTACTCATAGCAGCTATGGAGTTTTTTTAGAGCCAAAAACTGGAGTGTTCTTGACTGGTGAAGTCAATCACCTGACCTGAACCCTACTGAGTGTACATTTCAGTTATTGAAGGCAAGACCAAAGGCAAACATCTACTGAAATGAGCACGAACTGAACATGACTGCATTACAGGCTTGGCTGAGCATCACCAGGGAGGAAAACCCAGCAAAGCTGGATTTCTACGAGTTATAGACTTAAGTCAGAAATTGGAAGTATTTAATAAACATGAAAATTGTATTTTTATGTTTTATGTTATTTTTTTCGAATCAATTACAGCCCTTTGAAATGAGCTTCATTTTATTAATTTATATTTTATACAATTTAACACCCTCAAAGTTTACATTCTACACTTTAACATTACATTCTACATTAACACTATTTTTCCATAGGGACGTTGGGTAATGTAATTAAACCGGTGTTTTTGTAGTGATCAATGTCTGAATCTGCTGTCACTCATTTTTATGGACTGCACACTCTTGCATCAGTAAAGATTTCAGCTCCTACTATAATGTAAACTGTACAAATTATCCAAGGTTGTATTAATACTGTGTGAATTGCCATGTTAGGTAACATTACATATCCTGTGGAAAAGTTGTTTTCATATTTTATATGACATATAGCATTTACTTGTGTTCTCTGTGTCCTAAATCAAGCTGATATGGATACTACTGATACGGATGATATGATATGGATATTATGGATACTCCTACTTCAAGTGTAGCACTCCAAGCAGTTAAACATAAAATAAAAAAGGGTGTCTGTGAAATCTCTAGTCTAATAAATCCCAGGCTAATGACAGCTTGGGAACATACCAAAAGCAGCTTGGTAGATGGTTAGGTTAAATAAAATTATGACTGAATGAAAAGTTTGGATATGTTTTCTTGTGTTAGCAGCCTTATGTATTGCATGTGGAACCTTTGTGTGATAGCAGTGCGGAAATAGAGCAGCCATCTCTTTAATTCATACCAAATTTTTCTTCTACACAAAGCCATAAACATTACAAATCCTGTGGGAAAATTACATTATCCCACCTCATCATTTAAAACTAATCTCATCCAAATAGTTCTATCATTTCACTTCATATCTACTGTGCCAGCCAAATTATTTTCGGACTGCACTGTATGCCAAGTTCCTGTTGTTTCTTAATGTTGAAGCGCACATATCACACACCCACACATACACACCCTCAGAGAGCCCACACAGCACTCTTGATCATGTTCGGGGGCAGAAACAGTGTGCCACTCATTTTTAGCTACTAACGAGTTGAAATGAATGCACTGCTAAACGTTCTTTCCTTACCTCCAGCCCTTAATGGCTATGCCTTGGAAAAACAGTGTTAAAACTACAAATGACTGAGGTTGTATTTGCTCACTATTTGCAGGGCATAATGGTGTTTTTCTCATTTGTTCCAAGTTGATAGACGTTATTGTGGGCTAGAAAGTAATTAAATAGATGAACATTTAATATTTCAGACTGTACATTCTATCAACATGGGCAAAGTGTTATGCTTTTAAAGAATTATTGTAATCGCTGTAAGGACTTTTAAGAAATCAAAGTCACCCAGGTAGAGCTGTCTTTGTCCAAATGCACGCTGCTCTTTAATGCTTCTTTTGGTGGAAGTGTTTTTTGGTATGTGCAGGTCCGTTAGAACAATTTGTCTAAACTCACAGTGTGCATTCAGCTGTCATCCATTACAGTCTTTGACATTTAATCTAGCAGCCTTTTTTCATTAGAAGTAAACAGTCTGACCACTGATAAAAGGTGGCAGGAGTAGGGAAGTTATGGAATGCAAGCCTCATATACAACACAGACACAAAAAAGTCCCTCTGTAGTCTAACAAAGTCATAAACCCCAGTTTGTCCTTTATTACAGCTTTACAAATTGAGTAGAGGACTTTCTGACTGGTGTTTGAGATAGGGTGCAGGGAGCCTCCAAAGCGGATATGTGAGATGAGTTCTGAGTGCAAATCTGCTGTCCTGGCTTGCATCATTGAGAGACTGCAGTTACGGAGGCGGTGATTCAAAAGCTGGCTTGCAACTGGGGTCACAAGGGCAGAAAAGAGAAGGGGGAGTGGGCGTTAATGTTGGCCTGTCACAAAGTGCCTGACCCTGATTTTGCTTTCTCTCTCTGGTTCTGTTTTTCTGCTACCCCCCCTCTCTTTCTCTCTCTGTCTCCCTCTCCCATAGAGCTAGAGAGTGCTTTTTAAGATTAGCCTACTGGTGGCTTGTGAATGAAAATGACAGTACAGCAGATGGTCTTTTATAAACATCCACTCTGAGTGGTTTGTGTCCTGCCCACTATACCCTCTATGGCAACAATTTCAGAAAGAAAAGCCACTGAAAGCTTCTGATAGCAGAATAACTTTATAGCCCCAAATTCTGGATCAGTGACAGTTCCTCTCCTTTTTCTTTCTTCTCATCAGTTTACGCCACTTTGTTCATTTACGACAACAGAGTCTTAAACATTATGCATCCTTGCACAATTTCTGCAAGAGGAGTTATGTTTGCCTGCGTCAGGAGGAAGGGGAGAAGTTCCTGGAAGCTTAGCTGCTGGCAGTCAGTTATTACTATCATGAATCTTGAAGGAGGGAGGCAGACTCTGTTTTGGCTATTTTACAAGTCGTTTGCCAAAGTGAGTCTGGACAATGAGGGAGGTGAACACATCACAATATTTCTCCTGGCTGACGGTCCTTCAGGCAGCCATTTAGCATGCAATGCCATATTAACCATGTCATCTTGTGGTAGTACGCGTGAAAAATGCTCTTCCTACTTAGGAGTAGCTTACTCTCTAATTCAGCTGTGATCCCCAGGCCAGTATCTGTCTGTTTTCATGTCTCAAATGAGTCTTACATTGGCAGCAAGTGCTTCAAGGCACTAATGACCTGTCATGGCCACCTTTTCTCTTTAGATGAACATTTTTTTAGTATACATTTGGGTTTGTTCTAATGCAGGGGTGCACAGCTCTGTTCACTGTCCAGCACAGTTTGGTAGTGTCCCTGCTGAACCTGGCAGTTAACACATGACCACCTATCATTTATTTAATTTAATTTTATAAACATGTTATTCATTTTTCAGCAAAAAAACACTATCTGGCCAAAAGTATGTGGATTTCCCTCTTAATTGTGGAACTTAGGTGTTGCAGCCATATACATTGTTAAGAAGTTTATAAAATCAAGCACATATCCACACACCCTCTATAGACAAACACTTGCAGTAGGATGGGTCATACTGAAGAGCTTGGTGACTTTAAAAATGCCACTGTCATAGGATGTCAACTTTGCCACAAGTCAGCTTGTGAAATTTCTGCTAGATCTGCCCTGGTCAACAGTAAGAGCTATTATTGTGAAAAGGAAGTCTCTACAAGCAACAACAGCTCAGCCACAAAGTGCTAGACCACACAAACTCATAGAGCAAGGCCATTGAGTGCTGAACCATGTAGCGCATAAAAATTGTGAGCATGCAATCTTGTGGAACACCAGTACTGAGGATCTAGGGGTCTGATGCTGTACCTGCTGTTTGTCAGGAAATCCACAATCGACCAGCAGATGGAATCTGGCAGAGACAACTGGGGCAGTTTTACGTGCTGCTCTGACGCAGTGGTATTGAGAGCAGAGCTGAAGTCCACAAACAGAAGTTTTGCATATGTTGTGGGAATGTTGGGATACTGTAGTGTGATGTGCAGGCCCATGTTGATTGCATCATCAACAAACCTACCTGTTAGCTCTGTATGCTACCTGCAGGGGATCCAGCAGAGAGTTTGTAATGGCCTTCAGGTGGGCTGACACCAGACATTCAAAGACTTTCATGACTACAGAGATCATGGTTACTGGCTTGTAGTAATTAAGTCTATAATGTTTGTTTTTTGGGGGACTGAAATAATGATTGAGGTTTTGAAACATGTGGAAACAGAGCAAATTTCCAGTAATTTGTTGAAGATCTTTATAGTTAGTTAAAGTAATGTTAGTTGATCGCAGCAGTGCTTAAGAGTGGATGGACAAAGTAAGTCTGGCCCCAGAGCTGTTCTCACCTCTTGTCTACAGAAGAGCCTGTTGATGTCCTGCTCATTGATGGTGAGATGAGCAGCGGCGAGAGGTGAGAGAGCTAGGGTGAGGGAGCAGATCAAATCTGCAGTAGTGCTCAGTGAGTTGGCAGTCATTCAAGAGAATGGGAGTTTTTCTCACCTTGTAGTTGGTGATCTTCTAGAGACCTTTCTAAACTGAAGCTGGGTCATAAGCAGCAACACAGTTTTATAGCTTTTCTGTGTGTTTTTCTTTGATCGTTTAATCCATTCTTTCAGCCTATTTTTGGCCTCTTTAGAGATATTTTGTCCCCATTCCTGAATGCTGCCACCTTTTCCCTCCAAAGTCCAACAGAAATATGGTTTATCATTGCTGTATATATTGTGCTGTAGTTGCCACATAAACTGGTGCACAATGTCACAAGGTATCATCCAGAGTTATCATTATGGATAGAAGACTGATTTTTTGTGGTTGAATAAGCAGTGAACAGCTAGTTATTTGTGCTAACACAAAAAGTCACAGCATATGGAATCTCACCAAAGAAGAGCTGCAATCACTGAAACGTTTATTTATTCTCAGAAAAGGCTCAAGGAGTGGCAAAAATATACAGAATGGATAACAGACCATGTTTAGAAATATCATTCACTCCTTACTAAGAGCTCTTTATCTGAACCAGAAAATTACTAGTTCTGCTTCTAAATCTAAGTGATTGAAGTTTGCTTTGATTACAAAGTATGTTATATCCATAGATGCCTTTCTATCTTGTTTTGAACTTTTTCTTCTCCTCTTGTTAAACTGTTATTGTTGTGATGTGCAGTAATAAGAGAAGCATCTCTCTGAACCATGCGGATCATGTTATTGTAAAAATTGATTTTGACTAATGCCACATGAAGTCCATTAGGTTAATGGTGAGTTTGATTAGGCCTATCTGGCAGTATAAGCCACTTATGGCCCTACTATTGATTTTCAGCGTCATTCTATATACACTGCAATAAGTCCTGGATAAGCTTTGTTTTCTAGTGGAACAGCACTCTGTTTAGGAGAGGTTAATTTTGTTCAGTAGCAATTATAGTGTTTTCATCCAAATGAGTTTGGGGAGAGGCCAGTAATTACAAGAGACTGTTGTGTTAAGGAAGGTTAAGTGTGTTAAGCATGTGCTTATATGGATAGGTGAGAAGCAAATGAGTCAACATTTTACAGTAGCTTTGTGCAGTGCTACTGGAAATCTCTCTCTGTTCTTTTGCAATATGTAGCACTACAGCGTAAGAAATAAATTCCCAATATCATGCATTTATATGACCTTCATAAGGAACCATTATATTCCCCCAGGCGCACATCTTACAGCCCATAACTGACTGCCCAAGACATATGTTGTTTCCCCCAAGGACTCCCTGCATGGATTCCGTAGGGAAAGAACATGAAATTTATGTCCACTCTGCCATCTCTACTTTAGCATGGCACCTGAACAAGTCAAGGAGAATTAGTACATTTGAAAGCTGAGATGTTTCTCAAAACGTAATGAATGACAATTCGCTCAAAATAGCTGCACTTATGAGTGAAAAAGCCTGCAATCAGTGTCTAGTACTGCTTGTCCATATCACTGAATCCTGCTCCTTCAAAGAAGCCTAAAGGCAAGGGGACAGGTGAACAGAAACATGTTCTTAAGAGCTTTATTTTTAGACATGCCTGAAAAGAGTGTGACATACATTATGCTTCTCTGTGCTTGTATGCCCTCCTCAGCTGTATAGCCCACAGCCAGTCACTAGAGCTTACTATTTGCTTCCAAAGCCCAGACGTCTGCTTTTCATTTAATTAGAAAATTATTTCTCTATAGTGAGTACTTGTCCGATGCCAGCCGAGGTTGGCATCTGCACAACTTTTAATTTCCCCTTCACCCCTTTACTGAGGTCTCAGAGGAAAACTTAAATGCATGGCCGATCACTCGAATATGAAGATTGACTGGCTTCGATGTGTATAAAAAATGGAACGTGTTTCAGTTTATTATGTATACTGGTTACAAATTTAATATTGCTGTTAACTGTTGGTGGCTGTGGAGCTTGCTCAGGTAATAATTTATATGTTCTGAAATCCATCTCTGAGCCAGCCCTGAAAACTGACAGCATTACCCAACCTCATCGATCACCAGCACTGTAATTATCATTTAAGCGCCAGTACCCTGTCTGCTTTCTATTGCATTTGCGATTAGCGCTGTCTGATACTGATCTGCACATGCCACAGTGACAGTAAAATAAGCCAGGTGAGCAGGTGTAAAGAGCTGGCACTCTTGGAAGCTCAGACGCCTGCCCTTGCTATGAGAGCCTTGTCAGGCTCCAAATAACACAACATAGTCCAGACTACTTTAGCACACATAGAGTGACTAAAGCAGAGATTGTGTTTCTGCTGGCCTGCTGTCAAACACTTGCCCCTGCTACTCCCCCTCAGGCTGCCAACCTCTGGCTCGTTTGTTACAACAGGATGATGTGTGAGGCTCACTCAAACTTTTGTCATAGGAGAATCAATAGTGTTTCTGGATGTAGCTTAGAGCCCCTCGACACAAACATAGCTGTGGGGTATTTATTGTCAGTCGTCAGCAGTGAGCATCAGTTAGCCAAGCGGATGGACTGGGAACATCCGTCATGGTTGTTTAATAGATGTCACTGCTCCAGTTCACCGGAATTTGAAAACTGAGTCACCTGGCCATTGCCTCTTGGACAGGACGTTCAAGGTCCAGTTCACCTGGAGGTTGGCCATTGTGATGGGGTATGAATGGCCATCGTTTACGGTACAGCACAGAACTCTCTGCCAGCGCTAAATGTGCTGTAATGAATACATGCCAGGAATGTCACACTGACTGGTGAGCAGATAAACAGGAACCGGCCATGGTGGTGACAGAACTGGGTCAGAGAAGGAGAATTAAAGATGGAGAGATCCCCCCACATTCCTACAAAAACAAGGTGAAGAGCTCTGTCCCTTCTCTGGCTATAGCTAACAATGCTGAGTCTTATGTCCTTGTGTCCTCAGTGTTGCTTGAGCTGACCAGCCACATTGTCAATAGACACAAGCTACAAAGCATTCAACACCCTTGGAGCATGCTCAGAGCAGCAGGCCCTGCAGCAGGCACCTGGAGGCATTTTGGAAGCATGCTAGTTTAAAAAAGTAGTTCTACATTTTCACTAGACAATATTTGGTAGTCTGCTCTGCGGCACTGATAACTTAATATATACGTGTTATGATATTATTTTTTAAGTAAAATGGGAAAAATGTTACACGAAGAATATGAAAGCAAACTGTAAAAAAGTTTCTTGTAATCAAAAATGAAATCTAGTAAACCTCTGTATGATGTTCTTTATACAGTTATAAATGTTTACAATCTAAGGCTGGGCAATGTGGCATTTTCATGATATATTATACATATCACAAAAAGTCTGCAAATTAGTTGGAATGGAAAAATGGAAAACTGTAGTGCTACATCCAGACTGCTAATACTACAAGTAGATTTTTTCAAATTCAGTCTTTGCAAAAATAAACAATTTCAAGAAAGGAAAAATTCTAAAACTGGTAAAAATGAAATGAATAAAATTAGATTGTGGCATAATTTGTCTTGCAAGTTAAACGTCTGCTTATCCTCAAAGAGTCTGATGCATTTTGTCACTCAGTATGGAGATAAGTATTTTTGACAGGAAAGGCAGTTTTGATGCACTGCACTACAAAAATAAACACACGCAGGAAACCAATGCATCTGCAAACTTGCAACAATATCTCACTACTAAATGCTACTAAGAGCCTTTAAAACTGTTCTTTACAATATGTAATACCGTGCAGTTCTTTTTTCAATTCAGAATCTGAAATCAATCTATCTGAATAGCTTGAAGTACATTTCCAAGGCTGAGAGATTAGAATGCATCTAACAAAATTCTAATAGTTGTGGCCACCTTAACATGCAAAAGATATCATACTTTGATATGGTATTTGATTTCCATATTCAGAAATGGAAAGTTGTGAACCCTTGTGTAATGTACTGTAAACAATTGTACATGCTTATATTGGTGATTTTATTTCATTTTTTGTTTAAAAACTCTGCATACAGTGTGTTTGAACTCAGTCCAGTAACAGCAGCAGTAATGTAACCCTGATAAGAGTGCAGCATCCTTGCTGTTGCGATGCGTCGCATCTGGTGCAGATCCACAGTTATTTTTACTGACGGTCTGGTTGGTACAGCCCCATCGCACCAAGACATCTGTGCTATTATATCAGCGGCGTTCCTCCACTCTCACACTGTCACATCTCTTTGTTCCACAAAATGGGAGAACCATTCATTCATCAACAACTTCCTACGCATCAGAGTTGTTTTCTTCACATTAATGCGGATTTATTTTCTGTTTCCGTTGCGCGAAAGATTACATCAAAACTCGCTTAAAGCCCGTCATTATTCTTTTTGCATCAAAACTTTATGACTATATTCCAAACATATTCATTATGGTAGGCTGTACGTCACTTGCATAGCGCAGCTGTATGAATGAAGAACACCCACTTGTGTTGCTATGCTCTTGTTTCCATAGAAAGTAGGCTTCCTTCTTAGTCCTTTAGGGTTCAGATCAGGGGTCATGAAAGAAAGATGGCTATTGGAAATCTATCCTGGCAGAACAAAAAGGTTATGATGCAGTAGAGCAGGTCAAGGGTCTCTGTGCTATATTTAGTTGAAAAAGGTTTTCCTTTTTTCAGCCAGGGCAGCTTACTAGCTCCTTTTTTATTTAAAACCATTTTTTCAGCCATAGACAGTATTCAGCATTTCCATAAGCATACACTACACTTAAGATCAGTACAGCATTGTTATTGCATTTGTGTATTTATTATAAATAAAGAAATTAACTTCACAGAATCTTAATTAAAAATTGCTTAAATTAATAAAATGCTGTTTATCTTTTTTGTTACAGGTACTATGCCATCTGTTGTCAGCCTCTGGTCTACAGGAATAAGATGACGCCACTGAGAGTTGCTCTTATGATAGGAGGATGTTGGATTATCCCAACTGTCATATCCTTCTTACCAATAATGCAAGGCTGGAACAGTATTGGAATAAATCATTTGGTGAGTCATGTGCGTCAGATGTCACAATCTTGTATTAATGATGTTTTAAAAATGTGCTTGGCTGCTAATTTTTTAAGATCATCTTTCTTTCTCTCTCATCTTCACTGGAATCAGGACAAATATGTAAACAAGCTTGGATTATTCAAATGCCCTATTAAAAGACTGGGAAAGTGATTAGGCATTCACTGAAATAATTATCTATGTAAACATGTAAATCAGGTGATGTTTAGTTTCATTAGAGCATTTTCAGATTCATTTTTGATCCTTCATATGATTGTCTTTGATTTTGTGCCCCAGTTTGTGTTCAGGTTAAACATTATAGGCTTAAGCACAGTGCTCAAAGCTGCAGAGTGTGGCTGTAATTAGAAAGACAGTAGCTGCAAGCAAGGGCATTATGAGTAGCTTCCAGTCAGTCCTGTGATGATCAAGTGGAAATGAAATGTCAAGGTACCCAGGTAGAGCCCCTAATCCATCGCTTTTCAATAAACAAACACAGACGGCCCTGGGTGAAGATTTATGCATTATAACGAAAGCCGTGCAGGAGAGGAAATGGTATTTGAATGGCATCCTGAGCATGTTTCCTCCCAGAATTGGCGTGTACTTATCGATTCAGCTGAGAGGTGTTTCATAAGAGAGCGGTTTCATAAACCGTTTGTGACATTGTTCCATTTGGTACAAATTAGCAATGTCATATTATATTTTTTTGTGTGTAATTTATATTTCGCAGTTGACACACAGAAGAGTTATGAGCACAAACCTTGGCAAGGGGACCCTGATGAGGTCTTAAAAAATAGTCTTAACTAGTTTGGCTCTGGAGTATCCTCAGTGCATGAGCATGATGCTAATGGATATCTATTTCGGACAGCTATTTTCCAGCGCAATTCAAAGTTGGAGCATTAGGAACACTTCCAGATCCATTGACTACACTTCTCAAAGGAGCTTATTAGTGCTTTATGTCAACTGCCTGCAAAAGCCTGGGTCACATTCCAGCTAAGTTAAAAAAATCACTGTTGTAAAATGAAAAGTGTGTACGGTTCATGAGAGAAAAATATGTTGTATGTATCTATTGATCGGTTCTTGTTGCAGTGGCCGGAAGGCCTAATTATTTGCGGATTTGATGTAAGTGGCACAGACAGAGCCACTGCTAGACAGTTATTAATGCTCTTCTCACTGCCACTTCCTGTGGTGGATCCACTGCTCATTCTCAATACACCCAAATCAATTCTGCAATACCACCTAGGCCCATATATTTTCACAGAGACCTTGATTTATTTACTTTCCAGTCAAGGTAGCCATTAAATATGAGGATATACACTCACCAGACACTTTATTAGGTACATGTTCAGTTTTCAATATGTTCAGTTGCCTCTTAACACAAATAGCTAATCAGCCAGTCACATGGCCACAACTCAATGCATTTAGGCATGTAGAAGTGGTCAAGACAACTTGCTGAAGTGCAAACCAAGCATCAGAATGGGGAAGGAAGGTGATTTAAGTGACTTTGAACATGGCATGTTGTTGGTGCGAGACGGGCTGGTCTGAGCATTTCAGTAACTGCTGATCTACTGGGATTTTCATGCACAGCCCTCTCTAGGGTTTACAGAGAATGGTCCGAAAAAGAGAAAATATCCAGTGAGTGTCAGTTGTGTGGACGAAGATGCCTTGTTGATGTGAGAGGTCAGAGGAGTATTGGCAGACTGGTTTGAGATGATAGAAAGGCAACAGTAACTCAAATAACAAAACCAAAATATTTCCCATTTTTTCTTGACAATGAAAATAAATTGGTCTTTTTGACTGGAAATGAAATAAATGAAGTGTGGTCTCTGACATCTGCACCGTGCTGTTTGGATATCACAACACAGGCTGTAGCAAAAGGGCTGGCTGTTTCTCAGGTTGCATGTAAGATCGTGATGTTTCTTTCACTAAAAGTAAATCACAGAACTTTAAGGAAGACTTCATGAAAGTTTTGAAGTAACATTCCCAGTGCTTCATCTCAAAAATGCTGAACAGGAGACATTTTCCTTACGATTTAGAAGGTCAAGGCTGTTTCTAAAATGCCTTTCTGAGAGATGTTTTAAAGATTAATGCTGTCCAGGTAAGGGCTCATCACTTTTTGGCTTGATGATATTTGAATGTGATAAGTAACCACCTCTACTCTTGAACTATCTCCTACATTGACCATTGACAAATTGACAGTCCCCTCAGGGCCCACAGACTGGAATACAAATTAACTCACATGAAAGAAAAAGCTGTTCAAAAGAGTGGACAAGAATGTGTGACATTTTCTTTAGTATGCACAACCCCAATGTGTAACTTGTGTGTGTAAATATCCCTCCTCCCTCGGCAGATAGAGGCGCGGAAGTTCAGTGGCAACTCCACGGTGTGTGTGTTCATGGTGAACAAGCCGTATGCACTCACCTGCTCCGTGGTGGCCTTCTACATCCCGCTGGGCCTGATGGTTCTGGCCTACCAGCGCATTTATGTGACGGCACGCGAACATGCCCGGCAGATCAGCATGCTGCAACGGGCAGGTGGAGCAGGCAATGCTGCCTCGGACAGCGCAGACCACCAGCGCAACCACCGCATGCGCACTGAGACCAAGGCAGCCAAGACTCTGTGCATCATCATGGGCTGCTTTTGCCTCTGCTGGGCTCCTTTCTTCATCACTAACGTGGTGGACCCTTTCATAGACTACACAGTGCCCGAGCAGCTGTGGGCCGCCTGCCTGTGGCTGGGCTACATCAATTCCATGCTCAACCCCATCCTTTATGCCTTCCTGAACAAGTCCTTCCGTCGTGCCTTCCTCATCATTCTCTGCTGCGGACACAGGCGCTACCGACGGCCCTCCATCATGGCACCCGGAGCCCCCTGCACTTCAACACAGATCAACGGCTCAACACATGTACTCAAGTAGGTGAACTCATATTGACCTTACCCTTTCCCTCTGCATTTAGATTTTTAGTTAAAAGCCTTCCAGCAGCCCAAGTGTTTGGACAGGAACTGTGCTATCCAATGCTAGAAGTAGTACATGTCCTGCGTTGGAGAGGAGGATATCCTGTCTCTGGTTATAATTAACTCATGGCTTGAACTCTCACTTCATGTAGTATTACCCTAATACTAATGAGGAAATGATGAAATAATTCTAAATGACCTCTCCATGCTCCGCATATAACATCTCATTCAACCTAATGAAAAATTAGTAACAAACAGCTCGGTCTTTGTGAGCATATTGAAATGATGCACACCAGACCTCTGCAATGTTTGTTTCGAGCTGCTACATAACCTTGAGTTTCCATTGTTAAACAATGTGCTATTGAACTGGGTCATGTTTATTGGTGGGAGTCTTTAGGCACCTCATTAATTCTGATTCAGGGCTCCAAGATGTGATTATAAAACAATTCTTGATGCATCTTGATGCATTCTTAAGTTTTAAATTTCTCTAGACTACATAATCTATTTTATTCCTGCATTTGTCATTAACAAGTATTGTTAGTTTTTTTAATCTAAATGTATCTTAAGTCTATTGGCCTGTTTTACCAAAGTTTAAAATCTAAAAATGAAAAGATTATACAGCTTTATTTGATTTGTTTGATTTGTTCTTTGTGTCACATATGGTTTCAGTACAGCTCATAAACTAACTCTGAATGTTCCTGGATTAGTCTGATTGCCTGTTAGGAGTTTGCCACAGTGGTTGTTACAAAGCTGCATTCTTATGATGGGTTGTGTTTACTGTGTTTTTTTTGTGTGCCTTTTATTTCCTATACACACAAAAATTATGACTTTTGAATTTGTGAATGCAAACATGTGTGCATTAGTGAGATCCTGCATTTCTTTCCCACTTCCAAGCCAGACTGTGAAACATATCTAATTCTATAAAGTTTTTGGGTGCATATTAGTTTTTCTTACAGTAGGGGAAATGCAGAACATATGTCTTAGCCTATCTGTCAGATTTTGTTGTTTCATGAATCAATCCTTCAGGAGAAGATTGCCATGCATCCAAGAATCTATTATTACTCCCACTATTAGTTGTTGGTGTAGTTAATTAAAAAGAATTCGCCACCAAGCTAACATTTGCTAAGAAAAAACTACATCATTACAGTGTGACCTTTTACATGCACATGCAATATAAATATCATTTAAACTAATATTATAGTCTAAATAACTGACTGATATTTTGACAGTAGTTGTGATTTTCTTTAAGAAGAATGGGATTTTTGCCTGTGTTCTACAACCCCAATTCCAATGAAGTTGGGAAGTTGTGTAAAACATAAATAAAAACAGAATACGATGATTTGCAAATCCTTTTTAACCTATATTCAGTTGAATACACTACAAAGACAAGATATTTAATGTTCAAACGGATAAACTTTATTGTTTTTTGCAAATATTCACTCATTCACTCAATTTTCATTCCTGCTTTTATTTATGTTTTCACAGTGTCCCAACTTCATTGGAATTGGGGTTGTATAAATCTCACAGCAGTTGCCACAAAAGAACATATTTGTGGGTGAAGCATGTAAATGTCTATTCTGACTTATGTTGGCACAGTTTGCGTCTGGTGGCAAAACAAAAAGCCATTTTGTACTTGGTATATCTTCACATTACTTTCACTGTCAGATCTAACTTACTTTCTCTTCCTGAGTGATTATGTTTGACCTTTCGGAGGTTGTTCTCATTGTTGACCTAACAATTCTAGAATTCCTTCTGACAAGTGCACCTGAGGGATGGTGATACTTTAACCTGGGGTTGTTAACTAAACACTTATTCACTTGCAGCCTCACATTAAAACAAACCTCAGCTCAAGTCAACACAGTGACTCCTTGTCTCATACCACCGCATGCCTTGTTTGTTTTGCAGTTGCTCTGTATTCCTTGCCTGTACTAGGAAACGTGTAGAGCAGTTAATTTGGATTTATTCATTTAAGCTGACCCTCATCCACAGCTGAGTGCAGACTTTCCCGTGAGAGTTTGGAAGAGACTTCTTCAGCTCTAAACGGTCAAATTATTCTCCCACAGTCATCTGTCTTAGACAACGTCCTCGTCTGTTAGGGATACACTCTGACCAGATTCTCCATACCTGACCAAGTAGTATTGGGTCTTCTGTTCAGTAATTGTTGTAAGTCTGTAAAGTCATCAACTGTTGTAAACTGCAGGCAGGGACATTTGTGTAGGACATAACATCTCTTTTTCTCTGCATGTCTCCTTTACTCAGAGGTCAGAGTGAAGCTCCCCCAGGCTTTGACCAAAGGCTAGCATGCTATTTCAGATAGAGATTAAAGCTGGAGTTTAGCCAGCTGGTCTTTTTGAACTGAAATCCTCTCCCTTGAGGGAAATTGGGGGGGGGGGACAGAACAATGTCTACACATTTGTTGTTATTAGCATAACATGAAAATAGGGGTTCTGCAAATTGTGTATGTTGTTACATGATGCTTTTATTGAAAAAATAATACCTTAAGTCCATATTGAACTTGTATGCCTGAAAGCTCAAGCAAAGGCATAAATCAACCGAATGAGCAAATAGTAAGTCTCTACTGTTAATAATTGATGATGGATTTATTTTTTAAATAATTTATTGTGGCACCGTACCAGAGTATGTTTTTAATAACTGTGCTTTTATGCATGGTTTGCTGGTGACATTTTGTGATGTGTCTGGTGGAAAGAGGAAGGAAGCTTTCGCAGAGGGCAGATATAAATAATCTGATGTCATCACCTTGCCCTCACTTTCTCTCAGAGCTGAGCCCTCCCCATTGCTCTTTGCTATGGCATGTTCAAAGCTACAGTTTTAGGATTTATAGTTAATTTACTCTCTTAACCCTTCCTAACTGTTTCAGAAATCAAAAAAAGCACAGACTTTATTGATGATAGTACAAAGAGAAAGAAAGTCTGAAAACTGTGGGAACTCTGAACCAAAGGGCCATCAAAGTGAACTTTCATATCAGCTCATTACACTTCCTAAAAAACAAGTTCCTCAGAGTTTTACAGGCGATACAAGTTGAATTTAAAGAGTCATTTTTGCTTTCTGAGCCTCTGGGCACTCAGTTTTTAGTAACACAAACTGTGGCTTTTAATCTTCATATGTTCTGGCAACCATGTATGTACCACATTAGCACCAGTGTGAAACTTATTCAAAACATCTGATTTGTTTCCATGGAGACACTGCAGCAGAATTAGAATGAATGATTCATTCTAATTCCACGAGTTCACAGACACTGTCCTTGGACTGTGTAGGCTATTTTGAAATGAAGAAGAAGTCATGAAACATTAATTCATCAATGCATGAATTGTTTTCAGATTGTAAGTTAAGCATGCATTACAGTTCTGGTTAGTGATTGTTATGTTTGATGTGGTATTTTGACATGCTGTGATAATGTCATTAGTGTCATGCTCAGCTTCCTCTGTGTGCTGTGACTAGTTGTGGCCACTCAAATGAAAGAGAGTGTTAATGACACAGTACAGCTTGCAGTCTTACATTACAAAGCAAAGCTAGAAATGACCTTAAATGACAGCCGTTGTATGATAGCAGTGACACAACAGTCACGTGACATTTCAGGGAAAAAATATCCTCCATCCTTTTAAATTCCAATGCCAGCATTCTCAAATTTTACCCAAACAACACAGACAAATTTGTTTCTGCAGAAGAGGTTTAGACATTTTTGAAGTAGCATGGTGTAATAGGACTTAAAATAAATACTGAACCATGGAGCAAGAATGCTTCTTTCTCTGGCCTCTGAGTGAACTGACTGAGTTGACATCCACCACAGACTGAAGTCTTAGTGTCAGCTTCAAGTGGAATTTCATTTCTCATTGTTAGTGGCAAAGTTGTCAGTCAAGGCACTAAACAATTCCACTGGAGAACTGCTGAAAATCTTTTTTTTTAAGAAGTAAAACATATGGATGTTTGTTCCTTTTCAAAGAACCTTTTGCCATGCCTGAACAAACCCTGGTAAAAAAAAAAAATTGTCCAGGTTGGACAGCCCAGCTGCCCATGAACCCTCCTCATAACGTCCTGCCACTCTTTGTGTTCCAGTACTTGGAAACATGTCCCAGACATAAATCGCAGGACCGTTTCCAAACGGTGAGGCTGTCAACATGTTAATCTGGCCGATAAACACTGTGGTGAAGCATGCAGGAATCTCCAAGCAGCTGCTTTCCGAAGCCTCGGCTCTGGCAGAGTTACGCTATGCTGGGAGCTCAGGGCCAGCCAGATGAACTTAAAGAGTTCCAGCCCCATTACAGCCGATGACACAGATCTAAACACGGCCTTGCGCTCTCTTTCTTAATTATTTAACCTTTAGCTTGTTTTTCACCAATGACACATTGTATTGCTGGTGTAGAAGTGCAAGCAAGAGGCTACAGCCAGAGGAGGGATAGGTCAATTTGTCTACAGGCCTCTTGGAACAGGAGTGCTTCTCTTTATATCTTCCTCTGGATACAAACCTACCTCTTAGAGTTATAATAACGTCTATGGCAAAATTAGCCTCTTATTTTAGTAATGTCTGCATCTAGCTTAAGATTTTTTTAACAACCATGCTGCAGTGTGTGGTTTATTGCATGTCTTCATGTGTAGTCAGCGCAAATTGTTGGACAATTTTGGACATTTTTTAGACATTTTTCACTATCACTTTTTCACTCTGAGGAAGACTTCCTATAAGCCAAACCATGGCCCGACCTTGGAGTGTTTGCATTTTACTTGCTAGTCTGAATCTCAAACAATGATAAGTGTTTCATTCATTTTTTGTAGACAAATGTCACAAAAAGGTTCTTGGTATTTTATGTCTCCTGTGCAATGTGTTGTATTATATCTGGGCTCAATGCTGCCCAATGCTGAACTTATGGCTACCTCTGATTTAGAGCATTAGCTGGTTCTTTGGGCAAAACTGTAACAGTTTTTCAGTAGTCACTGCCATTAATTACTAAATGTATGTGTAATACATTATTCATTTCTGGTCGTAGTTTACTGTCATTATCATCATTGCACCTATGGTTTAATCTGAGCAACAAAAATGTTGCACAGTAGTGCACTGTCACTTTTCAGCTTCTCAGCTCTTTTTTCCAAAGGCTCTTTAGTCTGTCCTCTTTCTTAAGGTTATCAACAGCATTGTGTTACGGACTTTTAGGGGCTAGGAACTGCCACTCTGATAACTTAATGATCACTCCGAATGTGTCCCTTGATGCCTAGGTCATCTCATGGTCTGTTACAGTAAATGTCTGTTTCTAATGGGTTTTTATCCTTTTCTCAGACATGTGCAATTAATCATAGCCCTACTACAACATCTGATAATCTTCTTATCTCACTCTATGAGATTTTTACTTAAGCCTGAGCCTTCATATCAACAGTGCAGTTCATTGACAGCTAATAAACTTAGCCAGGTTTATGATTAAAGTAAGGCTTAACTAATGAGTCCTATTCACTGTATTAGCATTTACATAATATGCCTTAGGAGCCTCTTTAGAGAAAAATGCTTTGCATAGTGCACAGTCTGTCCTTTTCACTACAATAAAGAGGCCGTCTGAGATGTGCACACCCGGCGGGCGGATTTAGGAGAGAGTACAGTAATGGAGACGTTTTAATAACAGAAATGCGCAACCCCCAGGCCCTTGATTTAATCTCTGCACTCTATTTGATTTATTACCCTCTTAATTTTTCCCTAAGCATGACTAATAACATGCTCTCATGGGCGTATTATTAGGCCTCTGTTTTAGCACCTAATATTCCCCTAGACTCCCAACAGATTCACATGGGCCAGGCCTAATGTATAGACAGTTCCCAGGAAAATGTTTCTCTGCTAAAAGCTCAGTGAGCTGGCCGAGGCCAGACAGAGGGCTCAACATAACGCCAAAAGAAGTGCTGTTTGTGTTGGGCTTTAGGCTCCAGCTCCTCTGGCTGTTTCTTTGCTCCATAAATTATGTCTATTAAGATTTACACACAAAGGTTAGGGTTTGGTTTAATAGAGAGACTCAATCATTAATGACAGGCTGGAACTCTTTCCATGTATCAGTGAAATCTAAAAGCTTCTACAGATAGAGCTTGCGTCATCATCTAAACATGTCAGGCACACATCAGTAAATGTCAGGTAAGGTGAAATTAGAGAAGGCATGATACCACTTTTTCTTTTCTGATAACAGATAATGAAATCTTGAGGACTGGTTGACACTGGTCTGATTTTTTTTCTTTAAAACTGCTGTGCTTTACATTTTTTTTTAACTAAAACACTTAATTCAAAGAGGCCATCTAAAACTGCCAAGATCAGAATGCTCAAGCAAACACTACTACTCCACAGGCTAACATAGCTAATATAGCTAACAGCTGGAGATGTTTGGTTAACTGATCGACTATTAACCAACAAATGCATAAATGTCCAACCATTGCTTTCAGTTAAAAAGCAATTATTTGTCATTGAACTTAAAGACTTGTTCAGGAAGCCCTACTTTGAGATGTTTCTGAAGTCGACTTCCTCGACTCCAGTTAATTTCAACAGATAGTGCCAGAGCTGTAGGATGTTCTATCATGGTGTAGAGAGGAAGAGAAATGGAGTAGGGATAATCCTAAAGGAACAGCTTGTGAAAAGTGTTCTGGATGTAAAGAGAGTGTCAGACAGGATCATGAGCCTGAAGTTGGAGGTTGATAGTGCAATTTTGATTGTGGTCAGTTCATATGCTCCACAGGTTGGTTGTCAGTTAGAGGAGAAAGAGGAATTTTGGAGAAAGATGGATGAAGTGGTAGATGGTGTCCCTAGAGAGGAGAGATTGGTGATTGGTGCAGACTTCAATGGACATGTTGGTGAAGGGAACAGAGGGGATGAAGAGGTGCTGGGTATGTATGGTGTGAAAGACAGAAATGCAGAAGATCAGATGGTTGTACATTTTGCAAAGAGAGTGGAAATGGCTGCGGTGAACACGTATTTTCAGAAGAGGGAAGAACATACAAGAGTGGAGGGAGGTGCACACAGGTGGATTATATCTTTAGCAGGAGATGCCACCTAAAGGAGCTTGGAGATTGTAAAGTGGTACCAGGGGAAAGTGTAGCAAGGCACACTTTCGGTGTCAGGGCTGATGTGTGACAGAAGGATAGCAGCAAGAGTGAAAGGGAAGGTTTACAAGACAGCAGTGCGTCCTGCTATGATGTATGGTTTGGAGACTGTGGCTCTGTCTAAAAGACAGGAAGCTGAGCTGGAGGTGGCGGAGATGAAGATGCTGAGATTTTCGTTGGGAGTGACAAGGCTGGACAAGACTAGAAATGAGCAGATCAGAGGGACAGTGAAGGTGGAGTAGTTTGGAGATAAAGCCAGAGAGGCCAGGTTGAGATGGTTTGGACATGTGTTGAGGAGGAATAGTGGATATATTGGTCAAAGAATGTTGGAGATGGAGCTGCTGGGTAGAAGGAGAAGAGGTAGACCTCAGAGAAGGTTTATGGATGTAGTGAAGGTGGACATGGAGATGGTTGGTGTAAAAGTAGAGGAGGCAGTGGATAGGGCAAGATGGAGGCAGATGATCCGCTGTGGCGACCCCTGAAGGGAGCAGCCGAAAGAAGAAGAAGAAGTGCCAGAGCTGTAGGATAAAGAGATATAGCAGAGCTCAAACCCTCCTAAATTTACTTTACACAATATTTTCGGGTATCTACAGATCACAGTGACAAGAGGAAAATCCATTTCGAGTCACTGGCCAAGCAACCCCAGCACCTAGACATGTCGGATACAAAAAATTGAATATTTTGGAACCTACTTCCCATCGCTAGCCCCACAACAACACAACAGCACATTAACAGCATCGGACATAAATCCTCTTCATTGGTGGAAAAACAATAGCGCATTAGGCTAACTGTGGCCGGACGCTACTTATGCATATCAGGCACTCCAGTGTGTTCTTAGCCTCTGGTCTGACTGCTTAATAGATTGACCTCCGCTGATGTGGATATGTTGGTATTTCTCAGCTAAAGTGAGTACAATATTTACAAGTTTGTAAGTTAACTATTAATCACTAATAAATGATGGTCAGTTTAAGTCAAAAGAACATGACATGAAATAAATATTTTTTTCAGTTATCCTCTTTCATAAAAACACACAAAAAAAACATTGCTTTGTCACTTTTTTAGTATAATGCTCAGCTACCTATTTGTTCTTTTGTTAGGTTACATGTGGATACTGTAGTAATCACATGAAATACTTTGCTTTACATTGTGTTGTGCTACTCTGTGAGCAAATCTGTGATGTTTTGAGCTAAATTTGTTATAGAACTGTATTACATTTTATTTTATTATTTCTCTGTTTCTATATCTAATCCACCATTTTCTGCTGGCATTGGCTTGATACCAGTACTAGGTATCAGATTGGTGCCATTTATTTTTTTTTCTATTCAACAGAGCCACTAACCCATTTGAAATGTGAAACCCTTGGAGGTATAACACTCTGACACTGCACAGGAGTCTCCAAGGCTTCTTTGCTGCAGTTGATAAATTCCATTGACATCCCTTGCTCATAAACATATGATAGGGCACAGCAAAGAGACCCACACACTTAAGCTCTAGCGACGAGATGACATTGCCAAAGCTTTGGCCCCAGTGGAAGAGACCATCTCCCTCACAGACATGTCCTGTTTTCACCCTAATGAGTATGGAAAAGAAAAGACATTCCTGGAAGCCCAATCCTGTCTTGCGTGTCTGTGAGAGAGAGGATGAAAGCTTGTGGTATGATTGCAGAGAAGATTTACTCTGCAGGAACGTGAGCGCAGGGGAGGTATGTGAAAAGGAGGTTGGCCACATAACACCCGGGTGGCACTCTTTAAACCAACAGGAGTTTTATACATTAGCTGTGCTGGAGCAACTATGATATATAGTCTTAGTGTTTGTCTGTGTGTGTGTGTGTGTGTGGCGGTACGGTCTGGTTCAGTGTCTTACCCCACACACAGAGCCACAGTGATGACAGCCGGTCTTCCAGCATGCCTCAGAGCAACAGCAGTTGTGAACTTGCGAAGCCAACAGACTGTCTATTATAGCGTGCCTTCCACGCAGAGCCCTTCAAAATACATCATGGCTTTATAGCTCAGAGTTATGAGCCTTGACTCCTGCACAGTCAAACTAGGGCCAGACTAATATGAAACTTTTCTGACCAATAATGATCGCAGCCTCTTTCTGCAGGCCCCCTAGTGGCCATTCGACTGGCTGAATCAAAAGAATTGACTCAATATTTTTAATCACTGTAATCGGGTGGAATATATATATATTTTTTTGACTCAATTTTCACACCAGTATAGTTGTCTCCAATTCCACCCATGCTATCAGTGCGAAGGCTAGCATGAGCTTCCTGTGAGACCTGTAAAGCCAGCCACACATCACTTTGACTCTATGACTGCTAGTGAGCAATGATGGGTGACGGGTGGAGGGTGGTGCAGGGGGTGAGGACCCCCTGTTGTGAAAACAATTCACACTTCTCCACAAAGATACCTGTGGTATTTGTCAGTTTTCTTATGTGCTTACATTTTCCCTGTTAAAAAGCAATGCATTAACTTAAGTTATATCATATCAACTACTCCTTGATTGTAGCCTCTCACTCTCGTTCTCGTTTGTACAGCTTTTGTATCTTTGTTACAGTGGAGACTCTTGAGTTTAGCTGTATATTTCTGCTTTGTCATTGTTCCTGCTCATTGATTTATCTTTAGGTCTTTCGTGAGCACTGTCCAGCATGGTCTGCTGAAGATGATAAAGCTATTGCTTTCAAAGTTGTAACTGAAAGAGTGCTACAATTGTAGATTTTATGATAGCAGCATGCAGCATGTGAGCAGCTGGGCTTTAGCCCTGACAATTACAAATGGTTCAGAGGTTTAAACTAGGACAATGCCTTAATAGCATTAGAAAACCTGTGTGGCAGTAGTGATTTATTGTAAAAATATTTAAATCATTTGTTAGTTTTGACAGCCTAATTAAAATTACAACTGAATTAATCCAGGCCTGCAAAGCCAGCCCCAATACTTTTATTTAAACTGTGTTTTACTAACTGATATAGTTGTCACTATAGTTGCCTAACACCTGTGAATTGCCACATATGATGAGGTTAGGCTTGCTATTTGAACCATGCGATGTGACTGAAATGAGCAAAATTCTACCCAAGATTATCATCCGGAGCATGGTCATGATAATATCTCCACCATATCAAGTCACAGTAAAGCAACTTATCCTGAGGAAATTTTATTGGTTCAGCTTTGATGAAGTGTGCGGGACTCTGTAAACTTGGCCCAGAATTTGATGATAAGCATATGTAATCCTAATTCAGTGTAGTCTCATCGCTCCCTCTCTCACTCAGCGCCGGATGTTTGCCTGTTGTGGGCTCAGTTTGAAACAATGGCACACATGTGTCAGCTCTTAAGAGTGAATGGAGCAAAGCTGTGTACCCTGATTGATTTGATCTTTGATAAACTTTCCCAAAATGAAACAGGGATTTGATGACATGGATCAAAGGAGATGACGGCACATATGGATAGAAAAAAAAAACAAGAAAACAAAGACTTGTGCTCCACAGTCCCAGTCACGTCTCATCTGCTCAAAAACATGCATGTGTTCACATCATGCTCTTTTTAGAATTTTATTTATTTCATTTGATTATCGAAACAGAGTACAATAATTCAATAGCCCTCCAATTAAATTCTGTGAAATATTTGTATTGCTTTGTGAATTCATGAGCAGATGTACAATTAAATATAGATGAAATTACTTAATTATGGCCAGTTTCTGTGTAAATAAGAAATTAAAAGGATAAAAAAATACTACTTTATTTTCTCTCATTTTCAGTTGAACAATAATACTGGGTTGTGTGAGAGAGACCTAAAGGCTCTCATGTAAGTGTACATGCCATGCCATGCCATGACTGAGGTTGGAGGACGTCATGATGTTAAACTCTACATTACCAAGAGCTCTCTGGCCATGTGTTCTGCACAGGGAACAGATGCCACTATATCCCAGACAAGCCTAACAATAAACAAACCATAAACAAACTGAACAATTCAGTCCATTTCAGCATCTTGTACTGCTTTCGTCAGGGTTAATTTGGTTCTGCTGTTAGCAGTTGGTATTGCTGTGAATCAGAGCAAGTCTTTTCCTATAGAATTGAGATCAATAGAAGCACAAGTGCATCTGTTGTGGCACTTTTGCACGGCATCATGGATCTTTTAGCGTGTGGCAAACGATAACCTCTGTGAGAAGAGAAAAAAGTGAGTCATGGCAGCTATTTGTGTGTCAATTAGCTTTCTCTGTATTTGCTCGAGCACTTCTGAGCCATTTCAGCTCCATTATTAGCAATGACCTTTATGAGCAATTTGTGTGGTGAGTCTGTTATTAAAGCAACAAATGAAGGGCCTTAGACTGGGTGTATTTTAAGTGACCATCCTGAATGCTAGGACAAGATCTGTGTTTTAGCTTGGGCAGGTTGTTAGCTTGCAGGCATTAAATGATCATATTGATTGATTGATATTAATAAAATATAGTTGGGTAAACAATGTTTGTAAAGCAAAATCGTCTTGGATACTGTGCTATAATGAATTACATATTGTCTGGATGGAATTACTTAGACCTGTCCAGGGTGTATTCTGCCTTTCACCCGAAGACTGCTGGGATAGGCTCCAGCATCCCCCCGCGACCCTGACGGAGAAGCGGCTTAGAAAATGGATGGATGGATGGATGGATGGATGGAATTACTTAGTTTTACTTACTTGTGTTTGTTCAGAAAAATGTATTATGTTATTGTGCATTGGCAATGGCCACAGTCAATACTGATGTCCTTGCTTTCTGATTTATTTGATTGATTTAATGAATACTGGACTGATTAATTGTTTACTTGATTTATTGGTTGGTTGCTTCAGGCACTGATTGATTTATTGCGTGACTAATTGGTGGGGACACACCTATTTAAAACTTTCGTGACTGGTTGTTATTCTTGTTTCTTTACAGCCAAATCAGATTATTTTTTAGCCAAATTATTTAGCCTTTTTTAAACCCAAAGCTCACACTGTGTAGGATAAAAGATATATAAAGTCGTAATATAAATAAGAGTATCTGTGCTCGAATGGGCCTAGTAGGCATTTTATATTCTAAAATAAATAATTTATCAGTTGCCTATTTAAAAAACATGAATCAAATAAAGTGCTACTTCAAAAGTAGGAAGCAACTGGCTTTTTAGCACAACGAGTCTAGCGCACTTATGCTACAACATTTTAGTAAAGCTGTTGCAGCAGCATGGACACACATGGCTCGTGTGAAGGGTCAGGTTATTTATTTATATATTTCGTGTTTGCCAGTTGCGCATTTGGAGTGAAAATCTGCTTATTCCGATCTTGTGCGATTCCAATCGTTCATCACTACTAATTGATGGATGAATTGATTATTGATGTAAAATGATGATAAGCATTTTTTTAATCATTAGCCTTAAAATAAGCCATGTATCACCAGTATCAAAATCCTACAAAACCCCACTGGTGACATCCAGTTTTAATAAAATAATGTGTGGCCAAGCCTTAGTAAGATGCAGAGACAGAATAACGAAGTTGTTACAGTGAAGTTGTGGCCATGACTCAGTAAGATGTGGGATCATTCGTACACTCTGCTAAGTCATATGCATGACTTAACTATCCTGGCAAGGCATTAGAATAGTTCCCATGCCTTAGTTAGTTGTGCTCATGCATTTTTTTCTCAGAAGGGATGTCAGCATCAGGGCTCGGTAAAATCCTAATGATTATCTGTCTTTCTTTTTCTTCGCACACAATAGCACATGGCAACACTATTGCAGTCTTGGGGGTGTATTAACCTGCTTTTCTTCTTTTCTCTTCCATCTCTCCTTTTCCTCTAATGTCCTGTGTGTGCGTGGCTCTCTGCTGCCCCCTGTTCTGCTCTGCTGCAGTGGCTGCTCCTCTGCCTCCAAACTCCTGCTCTGGTTCTGCAACACTAGACCTGTTCCTGTCTAGTTCTGTGTGAGGAGCTCGCAAGTGAGTCTTTCACACACACACACACACACACACACACACACACACATAAACACACACGCCTCTCCTCTCTGCATGCTGTCCTTCCACTTCTGTCCTTGACACTGTCGTATTCTGGGTCAATGAGAAGTCTGATTATAATTTTATATTACATTAAGAATGTGTATGTAAGAGTGAGCCAGCGGGAGTGTTTTACTTGTATGTTTCTTTGTACGAAGGCTTCTTTGTTAAGGTACTTACACTTTGGACTCTCAGAAAACCACTGGCTCTTCTGGTGACTCATTGTGGCCAATTTCACACGCTGATGATCTTTAAAGATATATAATTCCTTCTGCATTCACAGCCTTTTTGCTCACCACGACCTCAGTGAATAGCAACTTGACATGCCAAGTGTGCTTGTAAACATAGATTATGGTCTCTAGGGGAATAAGCCGGATTTCATTATCAGATACTTGATGTAGCATACACACAATCTTATGAGGGCCCATGTTCATCACAGTAAATATGTAATTAAATTAATCAAGCTAGAGTCATTGCCCTAGATGATCAGTACTGATTTCATGGGTTATGCAGCTGCATTTCCAGATGCTATTCACTGTGTTTGCTGTTCATTGCATTGCTATATAAACTACTGTGCAAAAGTTTTTGGGATGTCAGAAATTATATTTATCTGGACAGTAAGTCTTTATTTGCTCAAAAAACACAAATATTAGAATAAGTACAAAAAACATAAAGACGATAAGTAGTGATTTTATGTAGGACAGTATGTTTGTTTAATTTCCAAATCTCTTCTTGTAGATACTATCCAAGAGCTGGTTTGGCTACACCATTCTTATATTTTATTTTTTCCCTTGAGGTCCACTTATATCATTTGTGTGATGTTATGTACCAAAACAGTCTTGATTTCTTTTTTTGTAACAATTTTCCAACCTCTCATTATCATTTAGAATTAAGGGTGTTTTTGTTACTGTGCCTTTAAGACTGATATAGGATAAATGAGCTGTCCTGTATTGTGCCTCATTCAAAAAACACAGCTGAAACACTCTATATAACTTTAGTATGAATAGGTGGGGCTAAACTGTTGACTGAATAGGCTGATAGGTGTGAATGTTGGTTCATATGACATCACAAAAATAATTGATTCAAATAGGCACCATAGTTTCCATATATTGAAACCTTGACAATGTTTACATACCTCAGACCCCTTTATTTGAAAAAAAAAGGACATTTTTTCATGATATGGAGCCTGAAGAATATAATATAATATGAACAAAATATATAACGATTATACATGAAGTTTAATAAAAATTTTATACACAATACTTACAAACAACCATTAATACAGTCAACTTTTCATGTTTCTCAGATGCCCCCAGCCATCACATAGATGTATTCAAATCCATTAAATATAGAAACATAAAATCGAATTATTCTTATTATTTTAGCTGTGAACGTGGAGTGAGTAGTGAAATACTATTTTGAAGCTTTCTTTATGAAGAGCTATTGGGTAGATTTCCTTGAAGGAGTTTGCTTGTTGCTTATTTATTTGACACATTCTGCTTGTGTACCAATGAGGACACTTTCTCTTTATATATCTCTATATATGTAGAGTCCACTGCTCTAAATCTGTCTTTGTCCTTCTCTCTCTCTCTCTCTCTCTCTCTCTCTCATTATATGTATTTGTATATATATTTATATTACTTATGCCAGCATTTACTACTGTAATTGCTAAATCAGATCAGTTAGTTATTTTTAAAGTAATATTTTTAAAATACCGTATTGTCACATGCCCTGTTAGGTTATAGAAAATAATAATAAAACTTTGTGCCTGCCAGTTAGGCCCTGTCCATGTAATATGCATTATGTATTCTTTGTTACACACTCACATGTGGTGGGTCTCAGCACACTCTCCTAGAAAGCCATATCTAGAAACTATCAAGATCATCTGCATGAGTAAACTAAATAATTATGGCATCAAGCAATCGTCATTGGTCTCTCAAAAACAATTATTCCATAACATCTTTCAATACTAGAACCACTGGTCTCACCAGACAAAATGTTCTATTGAGGAGATGCCAATTAAGTGTAGGTTTGTGAGAAAATTACGGTCCAGCATTCAATCTCAATGATCTTTTCACTGTGGACAAAAAAGATTGCTTTGTTTAGTGTGCCGTACACACATACCCACTACCATGGACCTCCCACGGCTACATGCCACCCACTATAGACTTAGAAGCCCAGCCACTCATCCTATTGTCTGTCCCAAGATATAAATTGCTTCTAAAAACTATGAAGTGCTCCAGGACTTCAGTCCTTGTTCATTTGAGTCAGTGCAATCACACTCAATCAATCGTCACTTTGCCCATGATAGTGGAAACAAAGAGACTGAACTTACCGAGAGCAGCTCACATCGCTGCTAAATTTAGCAGTGCAGATGTCATATTGGAGGCTGTATGTGTGTATGGGCTCAGGCATTGACATTGCCGTGTTATCTGGGGACACTTGCGATGTGAGGTAGGGGGAGCGCGAGGGGTGGTGGGTTTGGAACTGACAACATCACTGACTTTCAGCGAGAGCCACTATATCGATTGCAATCAGTGCTTGACAAGAAACGCCTGGTCTATATCAAAGTCTAAGATAAAGTTAAGAGAGAATGACATTCTCATTCACCACTGACCGTTCTTTTGTTTTAACTGTGATAGTCCAGCCACTACTGGTATCTGTGGACTAAATCTTCCTCATTTTGTGCTTGTATATTCAATAATGTGTGTAACCTGTTTAATTTTACTTAATTTATGTAGCACTTTTCATACATAATCCTGCAGCTCATATTCTGGGCCCCACACCACAGGCAGAAATGATGATCTTTCCGATTTTTGGATAAATTGCACTCTATAACAAGTCTTCTCTTACACTGTAATTATAAAAATGTCAAAACTGAGCACGAACATATTTATTTCAGTGTGTTTAGATCAGCTCACTTCCACTTCCACATCTAACTGTATTTTCCAAGGTCAGCAACTTATTTGAGCGCTTAGCTTTACCACACTTGGCAGAACCATGCTGTGTCAAGTATTAGAGATTCCTGGTTAATCTAGACAGAACATCCAAGTCTCTTTCCTAAGTACTAATGACAGCATTCACACAAATAGTGCATGTTTTATCACTGGGTAATGCAATTCTGAGGCCGATTCTTGAAATTATTTCTCTACATTGCATAGAATTTCATTACATTGCAAATCCTGTTCCTAATCCTATTCCGAAGGATATTACAGAAGGATTTCTCAATATAGTACTAGCTAGAGTGAATGAAAGATTATATACTACAAAATAACCCTACTTATCTGTAGTGTCTCACTTGAAATAAACTAGCAAAACAGTGTAAATGAAACAAAAAATTGCATATCATAAATGTTTAATAGAAAAAAAAACAATACAAAAGCATAAAATCAGGAAAGCATTACAATTGAAAAAAGGGGGAAAAGCTGTTAATAAAATATAAAAACATAGAATTCTGAAAACAAAAACAAATAAGGAATAATATAAAAACCTGTACATTTCAGATTTTGAATTCTAACAGTTCTTGCTTCTTGTGTAGCAGTTCTGTTTTTTGTCTTTTTTGTTCTTGAGAATATTTTTCCTTTTCGTGATGCTGGATAGCTTGAAATAACAGAATAACAGAAACAAATGTGACAAACTTCAAAACTTTTGTTCTGTTACAAGATTTGTTATTCAGTTATAACTAGACCACAAAAGTAAGACAAGACCTTCATAGAAAAAATAAAGAGTTGTTTAGTAAACACCAGCAATTTGGTGTCACAATGAAGAGAGAGAAACAGAAGGCCACTTTTCAAGAAGCGTGCTCTAGGTATTTTTTTCTTCTTACATAAGGAAGTACGTTTTGGTTGGATCTGCCTCTGCCGTGAAAAATGAGTTGAAACCTAAACCAGCAGAATGAAGCAGTGGCTTTCAGGAAAACCTTGAAGGAGCCTTGAGCTTCAAATATGTGCATGTTTGACATTTGTTCAGCTATTCTAGCATTCCTAGTGTGCTATTTGAAGTGGCGCTCCATTAATTTTTTTTTCCATGTGATGCATGGTAGCTGCTTTGTAAGATAATTGCATTTGTCATTTGTAAATATACACAGAAGTCAAGTGAACATTATTTGATCTTTTATTGTTTCATTTATTTTCCTATCATTTCAGACAGCGGATAAACTAAATTTGTTCAGTTGCATGTCTACAAAATGCTGGGTTGCATACAGACTCAACTAAGAGTTCAAAAGGATGATTCTGTCTGCGTCTCTTTATCCTGATGCTTCATTCTCACAGCAGAGACACAAGCAGCCTTCATTTTGTTTTGATTTGTTTGAAGAGACTGAATAATATGGTGTTGCATGTATAATCTGTCTTTTTCTCCTTGACTGCTCCTCTACGTATGGCATGCCCAAGGAACAGGAAAACCCAACAAAGGCCCATGAAGAACTCGAATTGCGTGGTGCAGATAGCAGCGCCATTTACAGAGCTATAAGCATCTTGGTTGTCATAGCTCTTTGAATGGTACTGCCATATGTACTGAACTACCACCAAAATGGCCCTCATTAATAAAGTTTACTGCTCTGCTCTCTATTTTAATGTGTGCAAAAGGGTTGTTTGTATTTGTTCAAGTTGGTATGTACACTGCCCAGTGTACAGGGTAAGTATTACCCTGCACAATATGGACATAAAATGCAATGTGCAATAAGGTAGTTGGATATTGCAGTGATAATGTAAGAAGCGATAAACTAAACTATACAGTTGCAATATGTACAGTACATATTGCTAGAAGAGCAGCATGTACAGACCCAGAAGTTTATTCAGCTGTAGATAACACTAATGACAATATTGTCCATTTCGATGTGCATTATCCTGCTGTTAGTGTACTAAAAATGCCTTGCTGTAACCTCTCCTTTAAAATTACACTTACAAAATCACGATCCACTATTGCGCAAAGCACACAGCAGAAATAATGAAATATTTGGTGCTACTTAAGTGACAACTACAAGCATGAGGCTATTAGAAAAATGAGCATTCCCTGAACATCTTTTTCTATGTAGAGGCCTCGTGTGACCGTAGCCACCACTATTCAACACATTTACATTAGTAACTAGTAAATTAGTATTTTAGTATCCCAATGAAATGTTATGCATTCTACTCCTCAAGACCCATAAAATTCTTCACCAGAGAATCTGTTTATCTTAAAGAGTTTAGATTAACACCTACCTTGGTGTAAATATCAAACCACCTCAGTCAGTCTTAGTTGTCTTAAGAGTCCTTTTTTTAAAATTATTTAAATAATAATGCATTCCAAATTTCAATGTTTACTGAAATACGCATGCAATACAATACAATTCAGAATAGTCATCTTGTTTAAAGCTGGGATAAAAAGGTGGAACACCTGGAGGGCCCTGAGGATCAGTTTAAAAACCACTGCTTCAATTGCCAATGACATAGTTAGGGTTAGAGTAGCAGTTATGCTGTGTTTTCATGAGTGGCTGGATAGCACAGTGGATAAGGTACTCCTCCCTACAGGAGCACAGGGTTTGATACCCTGCTCAGTTAAACACATCACAGATCTAATATCAGCAATGGCTTCACTTTTACATTTCTGCTAATGTAATTGTGTCACTTTGGTGCTATATGTAATGTGATTTGATCTGTTATGTTATCATAGTCTGCGATGACGATGAAAATACATGAGCAATTGTGCGTTAATATGGTATGGAGTCTTATGGAGCAGACTTCTCCTTCCTTAATGCTAAAGTTTACTCTTTCCCCTCTGAGCAAACAAAGGAGTGGCTGAGAGCAATGTATCAATGAAAGGAATGTTGGGATCACTTGCAGCAAGCAGCCTAGAGGGGCCTGAAGTGTCTAAAGTTGAAAAGAGAAGTGAACATTACAAAAACACTTCAGCGTCAGCAGACTGCATTGAAATCTGATAGGACAGGCAGAGCAGCATGGCCTTGAAATTTATTGGAGTGTGTATCAGCATTATTTCTTTTTTATCAGCCTGTAAAGTGGGACCTGAGAGCTAAGTCTATTTATAGCTACATTACGTTATGGAAGAACAATCATTACATAAGAAGAATACGGTACTTGCAACAATCTTGCCCCAAGTTTCTAAGCATTCCTTTAACTTTTTTTCTGTCATGATTTTCTGTGCACTGACTTGACAATGACTTTGGCTCTAACTTTTAGGTGCTCTTATTCATTGATTGTTGATTTTATAGCTAACTGCATTGCCTTTTCCCTGGCCATTGCCTGTCATACAAAATGCTGTTTGTCCTCATTAGCTTGGTGGTTCTGATCTTAACATTTAACATCTTTGCAAAACAGAGGAGCCAATGTCTTGGACGTGACGATGGATGTGCTTCTCAAGGACAAAGCTTTTGGCTTTTTAGCTGTAATTTGGGTTAAGTTACGGAGCCTTACTTTCTTTTGACACTTGCTTGAGAGCACAGATGTGCTGTATCAACTTTCAACCACAAAAGTGTTTATGTTGAGAGAAGTTAGTGGTCTCGCCATGTTGTAATATGCAGTTGCGTGGTCAGTTGCTGGTATGTGCTCTTTCCACTCTACTCTCATTCATGCTGTACAATAAAGCTATAAGAAGTGATCTGTATTTATGAAAATTGATTCCACCACACACCCAATTATAAACCAAACTCTTATAAGAACTGATCAAAATGGAATTAGAACTGCAATTTGAAGTAAACAATTGGAAAGATTGTTCTGTTTATTGGAGTGCACTTCTTTGTTCTTCTCATTTGTGCAGTGTGATAATAGTTCATTATTATGTGTGTTTAGGTGTGCAATTTAATTGTTATGCAATTAGAAGATTTAAGCAGCAGTTTGTTCAGGTAGTGCTGATGCAAATGCCTGTGTGTGGTCCCTCAAGTGGTGTAATGGAAAATAAACTGTATCCATGTATATTGTATATAGACAGTATGTTATATATCATCATATATTTATATACCCAGCACAAGCCACTGAAAAGCTATGACATTAATTTCAAAGTCAAGCTTAAAGGCAAAGGGAAATATCAGCTGCACTAATTAGATTGTTTTATAGATCTTCTCACTTTATCTCATCTGAAAATGATAAACACATGCAATGCTCAAAATAGTCTTGGTACACTCTCTGAATACAATTTATGTTTTGTTTATTTATTACTTTGCCAGCTGAAGTCATCACTGATGCATCTGTGTCCATCAGAACAGTTACAACTAGGTTTGTTAACTGAAACCCAAGAAGATCATGGTAATGAATTGAAAGCTTAATTAGGGCAAGTAAAAATACTTAAACTTAAGTGGCATGAACATTAGTGTCTATATCCTTTATGTAGTTTATTATTCAGTGTCAGTGTCAGTGATGACTTCTTTTGGATGACAGTGTGAATTTGTCTGTACGTAGAGTGCATGAGTTTGCAAAACTCTCTTTTAGATGGCCAGAGCATGGCAGGTTTTGAAGAAAGACTTTCTGTCTTTTTCCAAGACTTTAGTACATTTTTACACTTGAGATATTTTGTTACTAAGAGAGAATATATTTGAGATATTATTTCAATTCAATATTCTGGTTTTCTGGTTTTCTATTTCAAAATGTTAATTAAATTAAAAATTTGAGTCAGGTTTATTGGATGGTGGCTTTCCAGGAGCAGTATTGGGGATCTTTGGTTTGAGCAAAGGCGCTTGGATTAGTCTCTAAACATTTTTCTGTTAGGGTTAGATGACAAGTTTTCTAGTTTGCTATTGTTCAGTTGTACCCAAAGAATTGATCAATATGTTAAGAATATAGCTAAAATGATATACCTTTGAAAAATAAAAAGCAGAATGTCTGTAAACAATTTAATTAATTCTTGAAAAAAATATAATAGAGGTTTCCCAATACTAGTTTTGAGCACTGTAAATATTTTTACTGAGATGCAAACATGGCTTGCATTTCTTTATTTAGTTTAAGAAGGATTTTGGGGTATGTTTTTGTCCTGTTGCAGGAGCCTCTTTTCAGCTTGAGTGTCTTACTGATTGTGTCACATTTGCTTCCAGAATTTGCTGATATTTAGTGGAAGACATTCTTCCATCTACCCACGCAATGTTTTCTCTGCCACATGCTGCTACACAACCCCAGAGCATAATAGACCCAACCCTGTGATGAAAAGCTGGCAATGTCTTCTTCTCATCAAATGCTTTTTTTTTCCGCAAACATACTTTTGGTGATTGTTGCCAAAGAGTTCCATTTTTACTCCATCAGTCCGCAGCATTTGTTTCTAGTATGGTACTGGCTTATTGAGCTGGTGTTTTGCATATTTTAGACATCGTCTTTTGTGATGAGGTCGCAGCTAAGGTTTCCTTGTGATGATGCTGGTTTGAGCAAGGAACACTGCATAGTAGAACAATGCACCATGACTCCTGTGTCAACTAAATCTTCTTGCAGGTTCTTTGCGGTCATGTAGGTGTTTTGCTTTGCCTTTCTTGCCAGCATAAAAGCAGTTCTCTCTGACAGTTTTCTTGGTCATCCAGATCTTGCCTTGACTTCTTCAGTTCCCCTTAACTGCCATTTCTTAATCATAATTCAGATAGTGGCTGGAAGTGTTTAGATGTCTTTTAATGTTTTCTCCTGATTTTAAGGCAACACTTAGCTTCATTTTTAGTAAGCTGCTTGAAAGAGCACATGGTTGACCTGCCTAAACAACCATAACAAGTCAGTTATTTCTTAACAACTTCTGTAACATTACAACTGGATTTTTGCACATGCACATTTTGTAAATTTTTAAGTAAATCAAACATAAAGTAAATGTACATTAATATTTGCAGAAAATTAATCATTTACTGTAGAGGCTGTGGTTACTTCTTTTCATTTCCAAAATACATAAGTAATTTGGCCAAAGATGACCACACATTTTATAGGTGCACTTTGTAGGTCTACAATTACAGACTGTTTCTCTGCATACTTTGTTAGCCTCCTTTTTTGCCTTTTCTTCAGTGGTCAAGACCTCCATGGACCCTCACAGAACAGGTACTATTTGGGCGGAGGATCATTCTCAGGTCTGAAGTAACACTGACATGGTTGTGGTGTGTTAGGGTGTGTTGCGCTGCTCTGAGTGGATCAGACACAGCAGTGCTGCTGGAGTTTTTAAACACCTCAGTGTCACTGCTGAATAGTCCACCAACCTAAAATATCCAGCCAGCAGCTTCCTGTGGGCAGCTTCTTGTGACCACTGTTGAAGGACTAGAGGATGACCAACACAAACTGTGCAGCAGCAGATGAGCTATCGTCTCTGACTTTACATTTACAAGGTGGACTGACGAGGTTGGAATGTCTAATAGAGTGGACATTGAGTGGACACAATCTCCAGTAGCACTGCAGTGTCTGATCGACTCAGACCAGTGCAACACACACTGATACACCACCTCCACGTCAGTGTTACTGTAGTGCAGAAAATGATCTACCTCCCAAATAGTACCTGCTTTTTCAGGGTCCATGGGGGTCCTGACCACTGAAAACATTAACAGTGAATAGACATATCTTACTCAGGCTGGTGTGAAATGAATCTGAGACAGTTCAGTTTACAAAAAAGTAAATAAATTACATTGCTCTGTATTTCAACTTTAGATGCTCTGTATAAATATGCCTATGTTACATGAGTGAGGGTGAGGACCTCACTTTTATGGTGCATGGCAGCAGATTTTAAGAGCACTGAGTCCAAATCACTAAATTTTGAGTAAAAGGAAAGTCAGTGGCAGGTATTCAAGTGCAAGGACTCTTGCTTTTGCTCTGTAAAAATACCTCAATGTGTCATGAAAATGAGCCTGTAGCACAGTATTCCAAGAAAAGCAGCAGAACTAAGTACAGAAATGCTGGCGCCCTGCTGGTTGAGTGCATTTCTGCCTCTTATGGAGGTAACCACATGCTTGCAAATTTGTAGACTTAGACAAATGTGAAAAGACATTTATTTTTTACTGTCAGATATTTATTTTGTGCTATCAGTGAATTTTATGAATACAGGAGGGTCTGTACAATGCAATGTTTGTTTGAGGTACAGAAATGGATCTGTGGCAGTAGCGTTTTACATCCATTAGCAGCTTTATAACACTACTGTGCAAATGGCAGAGACAGTCTCCTTCCATTTTGTGTGGACTGCGCTTATTTATCAAAATTAGTGCAATGATGAAATGCTGTCAGATTGTATAGATGTTAGAGTATTAAAATTCATGAAAGCATGGCTGATATATTTTCATTTGCATGTCAAATCATTGTATCGTTCTTGTAAAGTAAATCGCAAAGTAAATCTGTTAAATCAGGAGCTGAGAGTTTTTCACAAATTTGACACTAATGCTCATATGCTGCCTTATGCATTATAAACGTTGGCAGTGTCGCATGAGGCAGTGTTCAGGTATTCTCAGGTAAACACCAGCTGCTTGACTGAGCTCTATGCTTCTCTGCTGCCAGGAAGCAGAGTGGAGATGTGTGTGTAGTCATTTTTCTTATTCATGTAGCAGTGGCCTCTTTAAAGGAGTGGTTTGGTGAAAAATTAATTTTGCACACTTTCTTACACGTTTGGTGTCTGAAGTTTGCTTCTGTAGTTTTGCACTAAAACTACAAGGCTAAGTTAGCTAACAAGTAATATATGTCTCTGTTACTCAAAGTATGTTTGGGTAACAGGTTTCCATTACAGTAGCCTCGTAGCTCAAAGAAGCAAACTTTGGATGCTAAACATGTCTAGACTCTTAAAAATAGAGATTCAATATAGAATCAATTTTAATTTAATAATAAATTTAACTGACAAACCTTTTAGTGGATGATTCTTTAAACACCTATTTTGGTAATTCAGATATGTGCTCTTAAAAATAAAGTTGCTGAAAAAGAAAAGATTCTTTGTATGATACCATAGGAGAACCATAGGAGAACCAGCTTTAGTTCCTTAAATAACCTTTCAGTGGAGGGTTCTTTCAAGAATCATTTTTGTAAACTATTTGTATTTGTAAAATATTTTTGTACTTTAAAGAACTTCAACGTAAAGGTTCTAGAAACAACCTTTAAAGTTCTTTAAAGAACCTGTTGGTTGATAGTTTTTAAAGATCTATTGTAAATGAGTTATGCAAGTGTGACAATCCTACCAAAGTTTTAGAAAATTTGATATAACAAAGGTTTTACATTAACAGTTAACTGCAGGTTTTTCCTAAAGTTCTACATCCAACCCGAGAACCATTTAGGAACCTTTATTTTTAAAGGAATAATTTGGCAAAATCGTATGCAGTCTTCTCATTACCCAAGATGTATACTCTTAGAAGTAAAGTTTATTAAAAAGTTCTTGGCATAGAACCTTTACTGTGTGAAGAGGTTCTTTAAATTTTGAAAAGTTCTTTACCACCATCGCACACTATTCAGAAACAGTTCAAAAACACAAAGGATTCTCTGAGCAATGCCATAGAAACACCACTGTTGGTTTCCAAAGGAACTATACTAAAAAAATAGATTTATGATTGCAACGGCTTAAACCTTTTAAAGACTTAAAGTGCCCATGTCATTGTTCTTGCTATTTAATTTTTTTCCTATAGGGTCCACTTTTGACATAATTCATTTTTATACAAACATTTTCAGACCTCTCTTTGTTCCTTGGAATTAAGGAGGCCATTTTTGTGCTGTGACTTTCAGGCTGATATGTGTTAATTACCCCTGTACTGATTGGCCTCAGCAGTTCAGACTGTAACACTCCTTATAACTTCAGTGTAAGAGTGTAGAGCTAAACTGCTCTAGACAGAATAGGTTGGTTAGATTTTTACAACCTCACACGAACAGTGAACACAAAACAGGCTGTTTTTGGAGCTTTGGTTTCATATATGGAGCATAGTGGTACATTTATTTAAAAAAAAGCTAATTCTCTTTTCCATGATATGAGCCCTTTTATGGAACTGAAAATGGTTCTGCTATGGCAAAGGGATTCTTTTGGCACCTTCATTTTTAAGAGTGTACCTGTTAGAGTTTATAGGCATGGTGGGCTGTGTACACATCTGCTTATCAGGAGACGTTTATCTGCTCTCTGCCATGTGTTGGGCTATTTTTGGCATGTTGGGGGAAAGAAGGAAAGCCCCTTGCTGCTGCTGTCTGTATATTAACCATGGTCCTGCCTTTGGCCCTCAGGCAGGCTTGTAAACATTTATTGCAAGATTTTGGTCAAGTTTATGCGCTGGAAAAATGAATCAAACACACACCTAAACAGACTTCTCTCTTTTCCTGTTTTGGGTTTCTCTGTTCTGAGGCGCACGTAGGCGCACATGTAAGCGCCGACATGAACGCACACTTTCAATGAAGAGTGTGCCTCTTAGGTAAACACTGGCACTCTTCTTTCATCTGAAGGGCCTCTTTGTACTTTTGCTCTTCCATTTTGCTCTCTTTCGTTCTCACTCTCTCCCGACATTTCCTTCTTCCACTCCAAAATCTGCTCTTCATTTTAGACTGCAAAACAGTCAGGTCATGAACGCTCCACTTCTGCTGTCACTCAGCCCATAAGCAATCAAACCTTTTATCTTTGCACACACGTGTGTATGTCTGGAACCTCATCCGGTGCTGGTTAAGAGTTGTTTGAAAGATCGACACACATGGTTCCATGGGGCAGGACCAAATGGGTCCAGAGTGCACCCTGACCCTCAAGACTTACTGGCAGATCAGGCCTGGGCTGGGCTATAATTGTGTGACTACTTGGTGAGGAAAGCATCTTGCTGTTGGAGATGCATCTTCCTGTGGCTCATTGATGCTGATGTGTCTGTAGTGGCGCTCTACTTAGTCTTATGCTAGTCTTTACACGCTACTTTAGTGAGTTTCACTGCTTCTATAACTGTTCCCATTTACCTCCATTAGCATTTGAATGCTGACACTAAATTATGGCTTTTTTAATTAATTTGTGGTGTTGTTGTGTTTAACTGAATTTTAAAAGACATGAGCTAACAATCCAAAAATTCATAGATTTTCATTTAGAATTCCTCACAAACTTCATTTTATGGACAACAAAATACATGAATAGGATTACAAGTCACACTTTACTATTTCTCTAATTAAACAAACCAGCAATCTCCATTCTGAATAAGCTTGTGCACATCTAACAATATCTTTTATATAGTGATAAAAACACAGTAGCACAGAACACTCAAATTCTACATGCTAATACGCTTCACTGTGGCCAACATGAATGCCCGCTCCACTGGTGGAAGATTTATTTAAGTTTAAGAGGCTGTTAACCCCTTAACTCTGTCTTGTAGAACTTGTGGCTGTTAATACAGTCTACAATGTTTCCCTTTTAACTTATTAACCCCTAAATATTAATGACCCATCTAGTCTTCACTCCTGTAATTTAAGAATAACTGCCAGTTTCCATTGTTTTTCATGTGGTTACTGAATAATAGTAAGGATAAGCCTAAGGATGCAATAGCTTGGGAAATTAAGGGGATAAAATCTGCTGCCAGAGTAGCTGTTACATGTGCCTGTCAGCACAGTAAAATGAATCAGCATCTGGAATCAGGGCTTTCTGTGCACTACCATGTTGTCTATTACTTTATAATAGACTATATATGTCATTATATAAAAAAATACTTTGCTCAAAAATTGCTAGCCTATCTTTGAAAATGTGAGCATTTTTAATTTATTGCGAGTCATATTGCAATAGGTAGCAATATAATTGCATTACTTTTGTCCCTATTCTGCAGTCCTACTCTAAATGAGAACTATGGCTCCTTTAACATTCTTAGAGGAGTAAGAATATTATGCTTTTGTCTCTGCTTAAATTAGGGTTTTTCACTGTCGCTAGGACTGTCTTTTATACCCTGATGTGAACTGGAACATGTCTAAGTAGATGAGCTTGTAATAGATTGCCTACCCTCTCCTCCCACTAAGTAAGCCTGAAATTGCAGATGGTATCATACTGTGGAGTAAGTTATCTCAGTTTGCCTTGTCTTGGCTAATCCCAGCCCTCTGCAGTAGGAGAGCATTTTCCCTCCGTTTCACCAGCTTGGATTGCATTTCTTCTCTCTCTGAAATCAGAGAGCTAGTGTCAGAACCTACATCACAAGGCAGTCTTATGGATAGATAAGAAAACCTTCTAACCAAGGTTTAGTGTCACCATTCCTTTTTACCGACCACACAGTGTTATTTTTCTAATGTCACCTTTTGTTGCTTTATGTTTTCAGTACAGCATATGTAGTACATCTCACTTGGAGCTATAACATATCATCCAAAATGTACCAGTAGTCCTGGTCCATTTTGAGTTCACTATATTTGTGGTGTGAAAAACTCCATCACATTTACACCCATTTGGCCCATTGTGGTTGGTCTAATCAAATGACATGTTTTGCTGACTTTCTAAGTGAAAATAAGTGCATATCCTCTATATGCAACACATTTTTGTGCAGTTATTATTTATTTGCTGGATTGCAAATTTGAAAAAAAACAACATAAATTATGGCCTGTGCAAAGGTTACATTTCACTTCATGTTTTATCTTTGTTATATTTAATTTTTTTAACTATATGTTAAACACAACAAATAGAAATTGTGGACATAACATTGGAGACATATGTCATATAAAATGCCATAGATATTAAGTGTGTACTCTGTAGAGGATGTGTTAATTCACTCAGAAAATCAGTAAAACATTCAAACAGGTGTTCAAACCTTTGCATACAACTGTACAACCACCTGTTGATAGTGGTTTATCCCACTAATTCACATTGAAGTTGCTTGGGGTGTCTGGAGTGCTTTTTCAACAAGGTACATTACAGCAGAGCCAATCATAACAATGGCAATTTACATATGTCAGCCTTAAAGGGACAACAACAGCCGGTTTAATTATAAGATAAAATGAGAGGTTGGGAATGGTCATGTAGAAATGAATTATGACTGCTTCTGGTGCATGAAACCACACAAATGTCAAAACTCCATCCAAGTATCCACTCAGAAATATTATCCAAGTAAAATGTAGGATACGGATACTCACTTCCTATTATTCAGAGACTTTTATGAGTCTTTTCTGTGATGTCCTTACTGCTGTGTGAATTCTCAGAGATCTTCAAAAGATAAATCAGTTGGAAGTCTGTTTATGAAGAGTTCAGCTGGGTCTTCTTAAAATGATGGCGATATTTTAGATTCGGTGGACACGATCAGGGCAAATGTCTCGAAAGCTGTTCCCATCTTTCCATAGTGAGGGAAGCCCCCCAGGGAGAGGTTGATGTGGTCTGTGCTGTATTGCGCTACAGATGGCTTGCCATGGACTGTTGGAAAAGCAACTAGCAGACTTGAAAAGAGTGACTGGACTTTAATGATGTCAGCGAAGTGGAAAAGCGGAAGTGAAAACAAACATACAGCACTCTCTCTTTCTCCTTTCTCTGTCCCTCTCTTTCACTCTTTCTCCATCCCTCTCTTCTCCTTCTCTCTCTGTGTCGTTCTCTTTCATGCTGGCTCTGCTCCGTGGGATTTAGAGGCACGCAGCTACACACACAGTCCACAGAAGCAGAGACAGCACAAATTCTGACCCCATATATACATATGCCACAGAGGCTTCTAGTCAGTTTTAAAGAGCAATGTTTTAATTAAAATCTGTTCTGCACATACTGTTTCTCAGCAAGACTCAAATGTTGATGTGCTTTTTTGCTCACCGCAGCACCAAGAGGACTATGTAACCTGTTAATATTTAGGATGTGTAGCACAGACTGTGCAAAAGTCAAAGACCACCCTTCATCACCCTTCATATACAGTCAAAACAGCCATTAAGTTCAAGTTGCTCATTTTTCTGGAGATATTTCTGAGGAGATTAGATATATAAGATAATCCACTTGCAAAAAGAAGGGGAAAGTCAAAGCAAAATAAGTGAAAAAGCAAGAATTTCCAAAAATGTAATAAAGAATATGGGAATCCTACATGCTAAAAAAAGATTTTAACAAAAAAATTGTACCTGGCCTGCTTTAAAATTTTGATTTACTTGAACAAATAATAAGTTAACTTGGCATGAAATGCAGATTCTTGCAGAACTTACTATTCAGTTAACTCAAAACTGTAACACAGTCCGAACACTAACACTTTCAAGTTAGAACAATTTATTTTTTGCTAAACAGCACTTAAAGCTTTCATCTTTGAGAGAGAGGGGAAAATCAAGCTCCACTCTTGCTTCAGATCTGGAAAAATCTACAGGTGTTTCTGTCCATCCATTCACTGTGAGGAGACAACTCAACACTAGGCTGTGTAACTATCAAGAAGTAATTGAGAGAAGTTAATAGACAAAAAATAAGAAAATGTATTAATCAAACAAAGAAGTTGCTGGTGTTCTCAGAATAATGCATTGACCACCCCAGTGTCCAGACCTCAACATCATTGAATGTGTTTGGGAGTTGTAGATCATGCCAGCAGAATATGAAACCAACTTCTAAGACTGAACTTTGGAGGTGTGGAAAAATATCCCTACATGTTTATTTGGGAAAAAACTGAAAGGAAGACACCTGAAAAGAATAGAAGCTAATAATTTTCTAGAAGCTAATGTAATTTTCTGTGAAAATATGTTTTTCCCCCGACACTGAAAAATGACTTGTAAATTTGCAAATTTGACTGGAAATGTAATGAAAAGGTGGCCTCTAATGTCTGGGCAGTCTGTTTACAACACTTCTGTATTGTATTGGAAAATTTGACATTTCAGGTGACATTCTGTTGTAAAAGACTTCAGAATAGCCTGCCGTTCTGCGCAGACCTGATTGTGTAGATCAGGACCTCTACAAACAGTACATTGTTGAGTAAGAGAGCAGCAATGTGGCAGCAATTCTGCTTTCTGCTTCACTGAATAGCTGTAGCACGTTTCCTTTCTGAATCCCGGAACATTAGTGACTTTTGAGGGGGTGAAGGGTTTCAAGGTAAATTTCATGCCCAATTTCTTGACAGGAATTGCCTTCGGTTTGCTTGTTTATCAAAAGGGTTTGTAATGATTTTTGGGCCAGAGGGCTGCTTTCAGTGAGGGAGGTAATAGGGCAGCGTTCAGGCATCATATTCTGGCCCAGCGAATACCTCGGCTCTAAGAAGAGAGCTGACTGTGCTGCACGTAGCCCTTACTGTATATAGAAGCCCATTATGAATTCTCACCACAGACTTTATTTCCTGACTTTTCCAGTTCATATGAAAGGGTTATCGTCATGTCAGGGACTGAAATCTGGAAACGGCTTTCAGGTTGCCAGGAGCTTCAGTGATTCATTTCCTTTTCAATAATTAGTCCATCACAATCTAAATAATTTCTTTTTAAGAATCATTGATAGGTCAGATTTTTGCATAAAAATAGCAGAAATATTCTACAACAATTTCATATGCTTGAAGGAATGTCTTTTATAGATTAAAAAGATGTTATTTTATATCTGTAATCATCCTTCATTCTCCTTGCTCTTGCTGAACATATCATTCATATTCAGTGAAATATAATGCTATGCAGTATTTTGAAGCATGATATGCTTAATAAGACCTGCATAGCTTTTGCACAATTTACATATCTGCAGATCAGCTTTATGGGGTTTTCAGTATTCATCTCAGATTTCTCAAAATGCTGTATCACTGCTGGTGCGCAAATCATATGTGGTTTTATAAATTTGCAGTATATATGGAAGCACTGACCAAAGTCATGTATGGTTCTTTACCATAAAAATTGCTTATGTCCACAGACCAAAAAGAACTCTGATTGAATAAGAAAACATTGAGTTTTCTGTGTTTAAATGTTTGTATCCAATAGACTTTTTTTTTATTTAGAAACATTTATAAAGCTATTTGTAATATCTTTACTGCAGCAATTTCAGTCTTCTTGGAAGCCCTGAGGAAATAAATTATAAATCTCCCCATGAAGGAACATCTGAAGGACTTCAAATAGAAAGCAACTTGTTTACAGGATGCAAAAAAGTTTAAGATCTTGTTCTACATCCAGAGATTTTTCTAAATGTCTGTATTATTAAAGGATTAAGATGTAAACAAAGTCATGTGTAGTGGATGTGAAATGGACCACTCTAGAGAAACTTACTGTGTCAAAATTGTTGACAGTGGTGGTGATGGGAACCAGACATCTGAAGAGTTTAATATTTTAAAAAAGCTACATCACAGACAATTATTATTCAAAATGGTTATTAATACATTACCTGCTGCCTGAGACATTATTTTATGATTTTTCAAGGTTATGAAGGTTTTTTAGGGCCTACAATGTAATTTTAAAATCCATTCATAGTGGAGATGTTTATGCAGGGTGTTGTAAGGCAGAATAGAACCATATGTATATAATTTTACATTTCCATAACTATTTTACCATTATCAACATTATATATAAAAATTTAGAAGACTTGTGTAGGTTCACTAGTCATTTTGGCTAGTAAATAAATTGGTGATGTTTGTGTTGTAGGCGTATAACCCCTGGGTTTAAAGTCATTAAATCTGAGTCAATGAATTGTGAAAAAGTTCTGAAAAACTGATATTCAAAGCTGATATTCCCATTTAACATAGGCTTTTGCAATTAAAGTTTTCTTACTCTCTCCATCCAATTCAGGAGTGAAGCACCAGAACCACTCAGTCCTTCTCCAAATCAGTTGATTGAGAATTCATCAACAAGGACTGTCCAAGTATGTGTGGCGTGAACCTCAGACCTAGAGGTGCATCCAAAAGGTACCATGGCACTGCGACTGATGTGTCTTTCTGTTTCTTTTTGCTTCCTAGGTACTCAGTTCTTCACAATGGAAACCATATTGAACAGGAGAAACTGTCAGTGCAGAATGACACAGAGTCACAGGAATCCTGCTTCTGATACCGGCTTCTGCTTCATCAGGACCAATACTGGAAGGTGCCATTCCACCACATCCTACCAGACCTGCAGCACGTACTCACGCAGGACAGTCCAGGAACAAATTACTGGGAGGTGGACTGAGACATTTGATCCAAACTCTAAAAGTGAAAAATGTTGCCAAAGGTATTAGACTTTTATTTTTGGATGTAATTAATCCTAATGTAAAAGATTTGTGGTACAGTGACCTGGTATGTTGAGAAATCTCTCTTTTCCCACAACTATTACTTGGAAATTATTTGGCAAACACCAAAACATATTATTTAAAATATATATTAAGCTTTATTTGTGAGGAACATAATGGGTGTTTAGTTGAATTTAAAGCCAGGGCAACTTTTTGACTCCACAGAAAAAGCATGGCTAAAAGTGATTCTTTGTTAAATTCATGCAGGGGAGCATTTAAACAGGACAGCTGTATGTGTGTTTTACAAAATCTACAATTTTTTTAATTCCATGAAACTAATACTTAGCAAATTGAGTCTGCTCTCACAGATGGCAATGTGACATCTGATATACTGCAAAATATTTTTTACAAAAACTGCTTCAAGGTATGTAGGCTATGAAAACTGAAATTGCCAGTAGTATTTTTTGAGTATCAACCAAAAAATTGATTGTTAAAACCTGAAATGTAAATTTTTTTATCACACATTATGTGACAGGTTTTTTTGCAGATAAATCATTATATAAAGAATATTTATCATAAAAAGTCACTTTGATGGAAAGAAGTAAAAAAAGTTTTATTTTTTTTGTGCATTTTCATTTTTACCACTTTCAATTTGTGCAGACATATGATAGGTATGTAGCTCTAGGTGTCACCAAAAAGGTTTTTTTGGTTAATGAGGTTATGCTACAAAGTAAATGAATTTAACTTCAATCAAGTTAAACAGATGTAATTTACCTGTGTTCTCTTCAGTAGAGCATTCCTAAAGAGTCTGCTACACTCTAATAGACCTTGTTTCTCGATAGAGTCCATAAATAAGGTACATTGATTTATTTTACATTCGCATCACTTCAGCCCACAAAATCTTTAAAATGCACGTGTGAACTAATAATATTCTGGTCACATATAGAACAATCAGCGGCTATAGGCCAAACATTTCAGGTTGTCTCTGTTCAAGAGCTTTTCTCGCACAATCTCTGAGCATGGCACTCCAATTACAAAGCTGAATTATGTTAACAATGTTGACTTGGTCAGGGCTCCGCTTTGCATACCTAACCAAACAGGTATTTCAACAATGATTTCCATTCACAGCATCTCTCCAGGATTAATAAACTTACAGTAAACACTACAGTAAGCTCTTCAGTGCCATAGCTTCATGGGTTTCTGCCACAGTGAGACACTTCTGCTGCTTTAAGCCAATAACAGCAGAGGTGAATCTGACTAGTTCTATGAGAGAGGGCTTCCCAAATAACCAGCTTTTATGATGTTATAGAACAAACCCGTATACAGCTGCTCCAAACCATGAGATGGTCTTAATAAAAACAGTATTGATACTATTTTAGTTGAAGCAGAACTGAAAACATCACAAAGAAATTATGAGTCATATTTTGTCATAACAGTTATGGTACCGAATGCCTCCTTGTAACTTATCTGTTCCTCAAGCACACAGCTTGGGCAAACGCTGATTTTTGTCCTTCACAAACACAGCAGCCTACATACCAGAGGTGTTCTCAGCCTTCAACTGTGCCTCTCTGTAAAGCGAAGGATAGTGTTCCCTTTTCAAGTGTATTGTTTCCGTTTATTTAAAGAATGTAAGAATGTAAATATCAAAAAATCTGTAACTGTACAGCGTTTTCAGTGTCAGCTAATTTCAGCAGAGGAAATATTTTCAATCTATTGTAATTTTACAGGGAATCATTGACACAGGGTTGTCAGAGCATTATATACAGTAGAATATAAATATCAAACCAGTAGAGATTAGCACTATCCTCATGCTTTTATTTCTAAACGATGACCTCTTCTGCAATTAAAGCACTTATAGCACTTTTTATAATACATTAATGATAGCTTTCATAGATCAAACAGTATTCTGGTTGCCAATATTTTATCGAAGACCAAACTTATGATAGAAGAATTTTAAAACTGATGAATGAAGAAAACGTTTGTGATTGGTTTCCTTAATGTGATAATTGTGTCAAATTTGTTGAAGTGTTCCACGTGCTGAAGTGTTGGCTTGACAGAGCAAAAAAAATAACACAAAAAAACAAACTCAAAGAAGAAAGAGAGGGAGTTCCATGAACACAGCTATAGTGTGCTCCACTTTGATGGAACACTGGTTCAACTTCCTCTCGTTCTCTACCAACAAAGCTGCAAAGTCCCTCTGGTGGATAAGGAAATGTCTGATCTGGGGTTCAAATGTTTTACCAGCTGATCTTTCTATGCTAAAGGTCAGCGCTTAGCAGATTATGTCTGTTTTGACTTCATTGTAAATAGGAATATTTTTATATGCAAGGAAACTGATGGTAGTCCATGTGATCCTTTCTATATGCTTCAGTCAGAGGCAAAGCATTATTCTTCCAGCTTAATATAACAGTTAAATTCAACAATGGATTGCACATCATCATACCATGTCCCGCAGAGCTGTTCAATGGGCTTCTCATTTTTCGATGTTCATAAAAACATGTACATGGTCGTGCCTTCACAACCAACTTGTACTCGTGCAGGTTTATATTTTTCAGAAGATACTGCCGTGGCTGAAGTTAACAAAATTCCCTCCCATTTGGTTTTAGGTAAAAGGAAGTCATAGCAATTTGCACTTGGCTCGCATTAACTAAGCAAGCATTTGCGGGTTGACACCACGTTATGACACAAAATTGTTGGAAATGCTAAATTAAAGCAAGACCAGTTAAAAAGATGAAATTGTCTCAGTTCAAGATCTGTTTACCAGGAGCAACATCAAGCTTGAAATTACCCAGACGAGTGTGCCTACTGTGTATTATGAAATGGTGTTGAGGAATATTAATTATGAACATCCAGTCTGGAGAGTTATTTTTGATACTCCGGTTCCACTCTAACACTTCAAGTTTTCAATTATGTAGCACGCTTTGACCACAAATCACTGAGCACTCAGCAATTTTAGTAGCAGAGGCAATCAAGAAAGAAATCGCTTGCATAAATTCACTAGTGTCAGTCTGGAGGCTGTTTAAGCTGTGATGAAGTTTTATAGTGACTAAAACTTGAGGAGAATACATTTGACTGTCAATGTGCTGAGCACAAGCAGAAAGTTTGTGATCCTGTTGATGTAGATATTGGAAATCTCAGGATTCAGAGTCCAGAAATTCTGCTCTCGGCCTACAGGGATGCATGCTAAAGTAGATGGGGCATATTGACCCATGACTGGTGTTAACTACCTAAAGCTAGCCCTTAGAAGGTGACAGTTATTATGTTCATTTGCTCTGCTGTTCAGATATTGTAATTGCATTTATTTACATGGCAAGCTGCACAAGTAAGTACATTTATATTCAATTTACATTTGGTGTCAACAGGTTTGAGTGTGCACACCCAAATTTTGATGTCAAACAATGACAAAACAAGACTGTATATTCAACAATAACTTTTAATCTAATTCAAATCTTAATCAAATACTCCCTCTTCTATTTACAGTACAAATGAGTTATCCATTGGCAGTTTACAATAGAAATTCTTTGCTTGGTTCAGTGAACTACAAGCAAGAAATAATTAGTGTCTGTTTACATCACACTTTTGTTCTCATCAGCAATAACTGTGACTTCTAGGAGCTAGCCAGCAGAAAGAATTTGATGAGTTTTCACTTGATTGCTTCGTACTTCTTTGACTCTGCTGATCTGACCAACAATAATGTATTGCCTCAAAAAAGTAAAAAAAAATTTTAAAAAAACTTGGGCAGGCATGAGTTTTGTTCAGAAGAAGCCACCGATGTACCCATGCCCAAGTGATTCAGTCTCTCTCACATACATACACATACAGACACAGTAAGACAAACACCACTGTGTAACACCTCAAAGCCCCAAAGGCAGAAGTTCTCAGCATGAATGTGTTGTAAATCTCCCCATAAGTTGTAGAAGAACTTTTGTAAACTCAGTATTTATTTTGGTGGATTTAAAGATGGATATTTTCATGTAAGGCTTCTCTTTCAGGGAGCTATGTGTATTACTTTTTCTGTTGCTATGTGACAGCTCTAATAAATGATAATTAAAGATAATGGGATATAATACATTTTTGTGTGTTGGTTGCTTTAATCCTACATCGTTTCACAGCTGGGTTTTTGAGATGGAAAAAAAAGATTGCTTTCAGATTTTAGGTATACAGTATACTTTCAAGTAGTTTTAGCATGCCACTGTGGCTTTAGCTGGCCAACCTCTGGGAGAAGACTTCGGAATTAAGATTTATGATGGCTCAGGTGACTTTGATCAGTTGACCACTGATCATTACAGGGTTATACTTTAACTGGCCGCTGTTTTTCCATTGTGAGATTGAGCTAATTAACCACAAAGTGGTTAATTTTTTCCCAATCTTTATGATTGGTGACAAAAAATTATGGAGCTGACTGGTCGACTTTACTCATACACAGTTACAGGCTGTAGGCCATCTTTTGACACATAATGTGTAAGCCATCCTCTAGGCCTTCTTCTATGGTCAGTTTCACCATAGGACTTCTGTTGGCTGGATATTTTTGGTGACCTAAAAAAACTGGTACGCAACCAGTACCGCACACAATACCGTATTGTTACCATGTCAGTTTCACTGCTGTGCTGAGAATGATTAGTTTCCCAAGTAATATCCAGTCAATAGTGGTCCTGTGGGTCAAAAAAAGAACAATAATGAACAGGGTAGAGGGTGGTTGATGAATTGGGCAAGCAAATGGGCTAGTCTGGTTTTGTACACCTATGGACCTATAAAGGAAAACGGACCCCATAAGTGCACAGTAGGTGATTCTAATAAAGTGGTCGAAGACTTGTTGCAGGCATTTTTTTAAAGATGCATTTTTCAGGCAAGATGGCAAGAGCTGGAGGAGCAGACGTGTCCTACATATGGTTCCACTTTGTGTTTGCAGACACTGACATGAACCACACAGCTTGTTTCCCATACATGTGGACATCAGACTAAATACGAGGGCATGATCAAGATGGAAATTCTTATGGAGTCAAAACAACAAGCAGCTGAAAAAGCAGATTTTTTACCCCATCATTTAAAAAAATGTCACTTCAGCCTCATTATCATGGCTTTTTCCCCCATTCATCTTCACTATCATCTTTGAGGCGCCACCGTCAGCTGTTCTTTTTTTAGTGTTCCATACTTTTTATGTGGTTTAGATCTATCAATATGTTCACCCTTGCAGATAATGTAGCATCGCGTTCCGGGAAGCAAGTACGTCAGTTATGATTTGTATTTGTTTTCAAACAACAGAATGACAGACTTACGGAAAGGCTCTCAGCCGTGAGATGCAGGCTGCAGCTCTGGTCCCAGTAGGTAGTTCAGTATTAGCCTTTGGCAATGCCATGGTCAATTTTCAGTGGTGCCGAATTTGATTGACCATAGCCACAGTCCCTGATGCACAAGTGCTGATCAAAAGGCCTTCTCTTTCCTCCCCGTGGCTGTTTCTGTGCTCCATAAACTTCACATTCATTCCCTCACCTCTCTGACCATTTTAGTAAATATGAAGCAGCACTTTGAAGTTATTATAATATTTCAAATTAAGACTAATTCAGGGTTGTTGGGGTTTTTTTGGCAAGCCAAATATGTGGCAGTAAGTGCCTCCAGCATCATGAACTTAAGCAAGGACTCAGCTGGCATTATTACCCAGGCCTGATTGATAATGTCTCAGGTTCTTGGTTTATTGCAGGTGCTGAGCTCTCGACCTACAGTCATCTGAAGGAGCTGAGGAATGTCTTTCCCCTGATTGGATTTTGGAGTGAGTTGCTGAGTTAAGTGCTCGCTCATCAGCCTCTCAATGAAAGACTGGGGTTTTTTTTTTGCCTTGAAAAAGTCAAAAATCTTAATTTCCCCAGTCTGAAATGCCAAGTAGTGTAATGGGCTTTGTGTTTAGTGTGATCCCTCCTAATCATCACACTGAGCAGTCCCGTTTTTTGGCCATGAGGAAATTCGCCTTTGCAATTACTGACTGACTGTGTTGCCCATTAACAAGTGCCATTTCCTCTAGATGGACTTAAAGTAACTATGAAGTGAGCTGATTTACTGCTTTTTCCTTCGTATTCCTTTCTTCACCTCTAAACTGTGGAGGCCCCATTTTAGATAAAAAGCGCCTATCAGAACTGGCTTGTAACTCACTCATTCACTAATCTTTAGTATGCTAAAAATCCTCCACAAGGGGGCACCATAGCAGTCAAATGAAATTTGATGCCTCATTAGAGTGGTGCTTCACACCAATGACACTGTGTGTTCATATTACACACTAATTTTAAGTAAGAATCGGTGTCTTGCAGTAATAAATCTAGGCAACATGAATAATGAATCTAAAACAGAGGAAGAGTTAAGGAGGAGAGAGTGAATCTGAACCTTCAGTGAACCGTGCGTAGCACTGAACAATCATTCATCCTCCTAAGAAAAGGGGCTTAATAATAAGGAGCAGTTCTTTTTAGGACACGCAGAGCAATCAAACCCCTCGTGCCTCTTCCAAACAAACAGCCACCAGCCTTTGTTGCAGCTATTTGATTAGTCATTCAAGGATAAATGATTTCAAAGCTGAGCGTTGTAAGAGCCTCTGTCCTGTCTTATCAATTGCTTCTGCTGTCATGGCACAGAGGCAGTGGAATCTTCCCAAGAACCTATTATCTCCAGCAGAGGTTTATAACTTTGACCTGAGTTGGAGAGAAAAGCCTGCGAGCGTATTTATGACTCACTGCTGGTATTTCCACATTTTGCCTCCACTATTTTTAAAGACTGCTGTTTAATAAATCAAACGCGTCAATTTTCTATTTCTGTTTTTTCAACTGCACATCCAATTGACCATAACCTTGCCATTTTGCTCCGAAGAGCAGAATTGTGTGTCACATGTTGATTTTTAACAACTGCTTTCTCCTGTCTGTTCATTTAAAGTAGAAAAACCAGATACTCGGACAAGACAATGCAAGTTACCACAAGGTTTGTTAGGTGAAGTTCTGACATGATTTAAGACCCTTTGAGATCTTGTGCGGCTACACTGGAAAATGGGCGGTGGAGAAAAATCCAATCACTATAGATGGTCTATGGAAAGCATTAAAAGACATGAGGGAAGCAGCTCCTTTAAATCACAGCACCACTCTTATGAAGTGTCAAAAACTATTTGTCTGATTTTGTTGCCCCTTTTCAGCCAGCTGAACCTGAATGACTGAGTGAGTGACTGACGGACTCTGGGAGTGACTGAGATACAAGCAGTATTGGGGTAGCTAGTAAGGAAACTCTTATAAATGATTTCTTTCAAAATGTAATGGGATTACTTTACCTAATCTCATTACTTATACATTACTCTGTAAAACCCATTCACATCTGTTCTAACTGGAAAGTAAGTTAGCAGGAGAAACCCAGTACTCCTCAGTAATTTATTAGGAAGGAAAGAGCCAATCATAATAAATGTTGTTTGAAATGCATCCCTGTCTTTAAACTATGTGCATTTTGACTAAGTTAATTCTGATATTGGATTATCTGAGTTTCCTTGCTATGCTGGTTTCTTTGCTCCTTCCTCTCACATTAGTTCCCTCACCTCTGTCTGTTTTAGTAAATCTGTGCAAAACTTTACCATAATATGGTAAATGATTTTTTTTTGGCAAGTCAGATATGATGTCCTTCGGTGCCTCCAGGTTCCTCCTCAGGTTCTTGGTTCACCACAGGTGCTAAACTCTTGAGCTGCTGTCATCAGAAGGTACTGAGGAATGTCTTTCTGAGTGACTTGCTGATTTAAGTGCTCGCTCATCAGCCTCTTCATTTTCAGCCTCTCTTTTACTTTGAAAAAATCTGAAAGTTTCATTTCCCTAATCAGGTATTGTAATGGGCTTTGTTCTTGAACAAAGAGTTAATGAACAGATCGTTGATTGAGAAAAGGGGAGAAAAGCCATGGAAAAAAAAGAAAGAGTTTGGACCACATTGGGCTGTACTCTTTCTTTTTAGATGACAGCGCCGGTGTTAGTCAAAAATCTAGCACCACATAGAGGAATGCATTTGAAAACATTTGATTATTCAAAAATAGTCATCAGTACATTTTTCCAGCTGGCAGCTTCACCAACAGCCTAATGGGCTCCTTTTCTCTTTTTCTTTTCCGTAAACAGAAATCATGTTGAAGGTCACAATCTTTCCCATTCCTATTTCAACCAGTGGCCAGTTTCCTTTTTCCAAAACAAACCGCTCATCCATTTCTTTATGGACCTTGCTTTGTGCACTGATGCGCAATCATATTGGAACAGGAAAGGGGTTTCCCTGAACTGTTCCCACAAAGTTGGGAGCATGAAATTGTCAAAAAATCTCTTGGTCTGCTGAAGCATTAAGAGTTCCTTTCACTGGAACTAAGAGGCCGAGCCCAACACCTGAAAAACAACCCCACACCATAATCCCCCCTCCGCCAAACTTTACACTGATCACAATGCATTCAGACAAGTACCGTTCTCCTGGCAACCGCCAAACCCAGACTAGTCGGGTTTGCCTAATCGGATTGCCAGACAGAGAAATGTGATTCATCACTCCAGAGAACATATCTCCACCACTCTAGAGTCCAGTGGCGGCGCTTTACACCACTCCATTCGACGCTTTGCATTGTGCTTGGTGATGTAAGGCTTGGATGCATCTGTTTGGCATGGAAACCCATTTCATGAAGTTCTCTATGCTGTTCTTGAGCTCATCTGAAGGCCACATGAAGTTTGGAGGTCTGTAGCGATTGACTCTGCAGAAAGTTGGTGACCTCTGAGCACTATGTGCCTCAGCATCCGCTGACCCTGCTCTGTCATTTTATATGGACCTACCACTTCGTGGCTGAGTTGGTGTCATTCCCAATCACTTCCCCTTTGTTATAATACCACTGACAGTTGACTGTGGAATATTTAGTAGTGAGGAAATTTCATGACTGGCATCCTATCACGGTACCACGCTGGAATTCACTCAGCTCCTGAGAGCGACCTGGTCTTTCACAAATGTTTGTAGAAGCAGTCTGCATGCCTAGGGGCTTGGTTTTACACACCTGTAGTCATGGAAGCGATTGGAATACTTGAATTCAATGATTTGCATGGGTGAGTGAATACTTTTAGAAACATAGCGTATCTGGTTTCATATTACAGAGATTAACATGATACTACAACAGAATAATCATCTACAGTAGTTCAGCTGCTCACCTTGACAAAGTCATGCAGTGAGCTGTTGCCGGCAGAATGCTCAAATTGTGTATAATAACATTACTGTAATGTGTTGTGTTACCCCAACAGAGAATACAATCTGTCCATGAGATGCTTTCCATCTAAAATAAAATTGGAATGATCACTGACACCCCACCAATTAAGGCAAAATAAGAAAAACACAAGGTAGTTTATAGTGTTTGTTTTTCCAGCCTGTCTTGTCATAAACACTTCCCACTCTGTTATACATTTTTTTAATTATTTAAAGAAACGTTGCTCCCTACACAATCTTCACTGCTGTCATCAGTAGTTGGATATTTTGTCCATGCAGTGAAGCTCCACACGACCTCAGTGGGTTTCAAATCATGTCTTCTCTTAATAAACAGTCTGGCACATTGGATTAGCTTACTGGAATATCCATCATTTTTTGTGGTTTTCCTGAGTGAGTTGACAGTATAAACCCATCAAACACATCAATGTAAGACATATATGTGAATACTTTTTGACTGCTAGTGTTATTTATTGAAAATTAAGTTTAAGTGACCTTTATTAGTCCCACAATGGGCAAATTTCACCTCCACATTTAACCCGTCCATGAAGTGAAACACCACATACACTCTAGTGAGCACACACACTAGGGGCAGTGAGCACACTTACCCGGAGCAGTGGGCAGCCCAATCTGCAGCACCCAGGGAGCAGTTGGGGGTGAGGTGTCTTGCTCAAGGACACCTCAGTCATGTACTGTCAACTCTGGGGATCAAACCAGCAACCTTCCGGTCACAAGGCTGGTTCCCTAACCTCCAGCTCATGACTGCCCAGATTGAAGTCCAGATACTACTTAGCCTTAGCTATCTTAGCTTATGTGACTCTTCTAAAGCCGTCCAAACTCTACAACCTTCTTTCTTTCCCATGTACTTACTGCTAGATACATGTCTTTGGACAATTTTAATGTGAAATGTAATCTGTAAATATTTTATTTGAGACATGTTGGTAAATAAATTAAGTAGAAATTATTTACCAGCAAATTTCTAATATTCAGGTACTATTTTGTTATTTTTATAGGATAGTTAGGAAAAAACTCTGAAACAGATTGAAGGCTGCTGATAATTTACGTGAACATCTAAGTGAACAAAATGCTCCTGATATTCTGCTCTGGTCACAGAGCTCTATGTGAATATGAAAGGAAGTCTTCTGCTGCTCTCTGCTGCTCGGAACTGTAATTACACTCTTTCCAGGTGGAAGGTGTGAAATGTGTGAATCCTGAATCGAGAAGCTCGTATTTTAATAGAAATTTTTCCACTGCAAATTAGGATTTATTAAAACAGGATCATCTCAAGTTTTGGTATTTACGTATTGGTATTTGGTATTAGGTTTCCTGCCTTTAAGACAGCTCAGTGAGATATATTGAGAAACTTTCTAGAGAAAACATAATCATTCTGACGCACAGGCTAATCTAGGAGTACTGAGCTTTTCTCATGTAATGTTAAAAAAAATTGTATGTTTGTTCTTCGTCCAACTTTACCAGCGGGACCACTCTGAATAAAAAGAAGGGGACTTTTAATTTGAAATATAGACAATCTGACCAGATCCAGTGTATGAGGAGCCTGGCCACTTTCTACCTATCTAGCTAGATAGATAGATACTTTACTGATTCCAACGGAAATTTAGCAGCCAGTAGCACTCACACAACACAGGACAGTAATAGTAATAAGGGTATAAACAATATAACAGCCTACATATTTTCCTTTTTCTACAGCAACAGTTTCTACAGGTTTTTTGCAGCAGAAGGAAGGCATTACGGCTAGAGCATGATGATTGATTGGCCAGTGGAACAGCTCATTGGCTGTTCGTGCTCACTGACATCATGGACATGGGGTGCTGTTTAAACTCGAGTTTTAAAGCTCAAACATTTAAATGTTTTATGTTAAAATGTATTTATTGGGGCAGTCGTGGGCTGGAGGTTAGGGAACTGGCCCTGTGACCGGAAGGTTGCCAGTTTGATCCCCAGTGCCGACAGTCCATGACTGAGGTGTCCTTGAGCAAGACACTTAACCCCCAATTGCTCCCTGGGCACTGTGGATAGGGCTGCCCACTGCTCCAGGCAAGTGTGCTCACATTTCCCCATTTTGTGGGATTAAAAAAAGTATCACTGGACTTAAACCAGAGCTGCGCAAAGTGGGGCTTGTGGGCCAATGTTGGTTTGTGAGGGTCCAAAAGAGTCCGCCTAAACGTTACCCTAATCCCACCCCTTCATCTTTAATGAAAAACCAAACATTATTTTACTTTATACTCTTTAAATAGACGGCTCATCAAGGGTTGTTAGTAAAGACACTGGCTCTATGTGAAATCATAAACACTCAAAGAATATTTTGCATGTTTAAAACGGTCTTTGCATCATGAAATGGTTCTACAGACTGATGGAGAATGTAGTGTATATGGGTCTTTATGGAACCTTTTTGAAAATCACTAAAAAGGATTCTTCTATAAGTGTGGCATTGTATATCTTGCTGCTGTCAGAACAAAACCTTGTCTCTCCATTTCTGCTGTTTTTCAGTTTTTGATATCATTTGAAAATGCCATTTCATGATGAATGGAATAAAAGAAATTGCCCTAAAATTAGGCGTGTTTTTCGTTCTTCTGTAAAATGATCATTTTGGAGATACATTTTTAGTAAAAAATAAATTTTTAAAAACTCTATTTGAAGCCTACATAGCTTTTCTAGTTGTATCGTGTTTTGTATTTGTGGCCCTCAATACCCCACAAAGACAAAAGGATTGCGTACCCCTGTGCTAAGAGGAAGAGGAAGACCAGCAAGATGGGCCAGCAACAATCAGAGGAATCATGAACGAGCCATTCAGAAGGCTGAAGACCCAAACAGAAGACACAATATTCGGAGAAACACTAGAGGAAAGGACCCGACGGCAATGAATAATATTAACCCCTGTATTAAACCGTGTCATGCTGAGCCGCACCTTTGACAAAACATGAAGAATGTGAGAATTAATAGGTGGCTTGAAAGCCTCACTGTCCTTTTTCCCTTAAGGCGGTATTTTCCCCTGGAATATAATTGGTAATTTCAACGTTGTGTGTATTTCAGCTTGAACATTGGCTATAGAAATTAAACCGAAATAATAATGAGTATTATTCTTCTTATTATTATTATTCAGAAGTTTTGAAGACGACAGTAAATAAACAAGGAGTCAGCGTTCTCCTCTGACGGGAAATAGATTCGAATGACCGGAAGTCTGTCAGCTTATCCGCTCCGTAGCGTGAACGATAGCAGATCTGGTGGCGATTTGCGAGCTGTCGGTTTTGCAGCCTTGGACGAAACAGAAGAGCCAAAAATGTAAGTAGTTAGTGTTCATAAGTCTAAACAAGAGACACTTTAACCCACCGCTCTGTTTTATATGATGCATTATGTGTGGAAATACGACTGAACTGTGTTTGCCTGCGCGAGTGGAGTAGCGTTAGCTGAGCTTTAGCCGAGACGCTAACGCTACTTGTGCTTTATTTGATAAACAGTGAGAACATTTTGTGGCGTAGCAGTTGTTCTGCTCATAAGCTGTAGCTAACATACCACTTGTGTTGTTGCTCTGTCTTAGTTAGCGTTAGCAAGAAGCTACAACCGTGGATTGCTGCATTTTTAAAGAGTCGCCTAAGCGCGCCAGATAAAAGAAGTTTGCCTGTTTGTTAGCTAGTTAACTAGCCCGCTTGGCTAAAGTTAGCTGACGCTAAATCGTGCACCCATTCAGCCCAGAACGTGTGATGACTTTTTTTCCCCCAGAGAAACGTCCTTTAGATGTAACTGGGGCTTTCAATTTCGACTCGGCATCTGTTCTAGAACAAGCGTAATATTAATGGTGGTATAAAGACATGGCCAGTTATTTACGCTGTCGCAACACCCAGGCGCCGTTCGGTCTGTTTTTCTTGCATTTGCTGTGAAATAAGAACACAAGTCTTATTTATTTGGCTCCTCCTGCGCCTTCGAACGTTTCTTGACTGCTGTACACATTCTTCAGCTTTAAAACGGCAACCATTTCGCATGTAACCTATCTCAAGGCCTTTTCTTTGATGCTCTATGACTCTCCCATTCCTGTCCTCTCTTTTCTGTTCATCAGTTCGTCCTTTCTGATTGGCAAAACTAATACTCGAGCAGTTTTCCTTAGAACCACTGCAGTTTGGACGTCACTTCAAACTTGACCTGCACTGTAAATTGTCACATTATGTCCAAAAGTATTTAGGTACTCAGCGTTATTATCCTCTGGAGAGGAGCATTGCCAGTATAATGAGTTGCTCTGGAGCGACTGCATATGGCCCTAAGGTCACCATGTCCAAGTGTCAGGTATAAGCAGTGGAACTGTGGTCTCTGGATTAATGGAGCTCCATCCAGTGCTTTTGGGATGACTTGGTAGCAGCGTTAGTGACCCACAACTAATCATCCAACATCAGCGTCTGACCTCAATAATGCGCCTGTAGTTGAATGCAATCAGGTCCTCACCACAGTGTTCCAACATCTAGTGCAGAGCCAGAGGAATAGACACTTTTACTGCAGCAAAGGAGCATAAGTTCCCTCTTGAATGATTTCAGAAGAGATGTTGGATGAGCAGGTGTCTACAAACCTTTGGACATAATGTGTTTTGTGGTGGTTTGGCATGACATGAAAATAAATATATTTTTTGAGCTTTTAATTATTCTAGTATTATAATACTAATAATATTATAGTATTCAGTGATTATATGTAGTGTTACTTTAACATGCAATTTTTTCTTCTGTGCCTAGTCAGTTTAAGGGTCAGAACAGCAAAATTCATGCAGTAATTAACATTGAATCATAATGTCTGCTCAGTGCTTTTGTTCCACTTAGTGTGTTGCCTCCCAGAATATTCCTGTAGTGTCACCGTGTATCACTTTGTGAAAAAGCCCTTTGTTGTGAAAATTGTCTAAGAAACAACCACTTGAACAACTGCCAGTAGAACATCAATGTTATTTCAGGCCCTCTTTAACATGCTTGCACTTTATATTTTTCATAACTGGACTACATTCTGCCCTCATTAGACAAGGTTAGCGGATAGCCAATAGGCCAAATGGCTGGTTCAATAATATTGAGAAACAATTTCAAATTCAACTTTCCAGAAGAGTCATGGTAAAACTGCATATAGAGTAAACAAGCGTCACTTGCCTGTGTATAAGATGGCAGATCTTCATGATCTTACAACTGTTCTTAGTTCACAGCATAAATAAGACTAAGGAGTTCATGAAATGTCAGGAATATGTGGAATGACTGGAAGCTTCACTCATCACCTTTGACAGGATAACTAAGCTAAAAAGAGGTGGTCAGAAATTGACTAGAGAGCACATGAGGCTTGACAGTATGATGGTTTTCAGTCCTAAGATATCTATTAATTCACCGAGTGTGTAGTGTGATGTGGCGTCAGACTTCGTACCTGTAGCACCATCCATGTTGAATGGTCATATGCACAATAAAGAGTATTTTTTTTTTTGCAACGTGCCATGAATGGCAATGCAAATCATTTCTACCTAAAAGTACAACAAAATACAACATTCATGTTTCATTGTGCAGTTTAGGCCCAGTTTTATTACCCCTCAAAAGTTTCATATTCTACTGCTGATTTGTATAAAAGCATTGTCATTTTCTGTGAGAGGTAAGATTCTCTTATGCATGCAAAATATTCAAATATGAGAGACAATATTTCCTAAAATATCCAAAAATGAAAGACTGATTGCCTAATGATGTGGATCTACTCTTGTTTTTTGATGCACTCGGAGTTACTCCTTAATTAGGTAAAGTCTGTTCAGAGGTGTGCACCCTGTCCTTCCAAGTTTTGACCTAAACACTGTTTGGCTAAAAGATGTCTGAATATTTTCTGTTCATATTATTAGCTTTAAAGTGACCACTAGTAATTTAGCTTCCTCTGGCCGAAGAAAAAATGCCCTGTTCAATGTCGATCTATTGAAGTAATTCCATGTGCTTCTTCAAATGCCTACTACTGTTTCTAAATCATCATCCAAGTAAGGGCCATCAAATGGTTTGAAGGCTTTCTCCTGGAGTTAAAAGTACTTTCTGTTCTCTTCTTCTGACATGTTTCTACTCAACTGAGGTATCCATTGTTGATTGACTCTCCTGTAGTTTTCTGCCTTTTTTTCAGATATGAGAATCATGTGCATCATGTCTCCGTGGTTTTCCTGTGCTGACTGCGATATGCAATGCTTTCTTTCTTTCCTGGCCAGTTTAAGGATATGCATAGTTCTAAATCTTAACATTTCTCTTCAAAGCTCTATTGCACATCCCTATTAAATAATCCACATTATCTTTCCTGTAAATCTTCATACCATTGGGCATGTTGCAGTTGGACAGTTTTAGCATTTTGTCAGTTGTTGCTTCTTTTCATTGTCTAAATTTGATTTGTAGAGTTCACTGACTTGCTTTCCTGTGGAACTGCTGAACAATTGAGGGCATGCTAGAAATCATTGCTCCATTGTCTTTCTGCAGACCTGTTTCATACTATCCTTGAAGAGGAATTGTCCTTTCTCGGCGTTGGCTTATCTTTAACACTTGGATTTTTATCCACGGACTGTCCTTCTTGGGACAATTTGATCAGCTGGTTGATTCTTTTCTTTTTGTTAACTCTCTGAAGCCCAACGGTTTTGAAGCCATGTCCCAGAAGCTCACGTCTGATGATGCTCAGAAAGGCTTTGCTGTAGGCCGTGGGCTCTTGGCTGCAGCCGAAACTTTAAATTATAGCATGGGTGAATCTCACTCTGATTCCTACGGCTCCTCCTCCCAACAACTTGGTGGAATGGTGGGCTTGGGCGGAGGGGACGGACAAGATCAAGACTCTCAGCTGCCCCGCCGTGTGGGCAGCCACCTTAGCAATACTATGAAGCTGTTTGCTAGCCTTGGTCTCTCACCAACCGACCTGGATGAGCTGGCACAGGTCCCAGAGGAAAACATCAGCGTGGACACACTGCCCCATCTTATCATGCAACTTAAAAATCGTAAGGTGGAGGCTAGTCGGCATCTGACTGGTGACCTGCCATCGCTCTCCCCAGACACCTCATACAGAGGAGGCCGTGATGACTGGGGAGACATGCAGGGAGGACGACTGGACCGTTCTGTGGGGCAGAGTCAGAGCCGCACTTCCCAGAGCAGTTTTGGCTACGGTTCCATGCAAGACGTCTCTTCACGTGGTTACGATATGCTAGATTATGGCAGCGGCAACAGCAGCAGTAGAGAGCGCCAGTATTCTGAGCTTTCCACTGACCATTATCGTGGCCTTGGCATGGGCTCATCTTCAACCTCTGATGACTTCTTTATGCAGCGAAGGATGGGAGCCCCTTCTCAGGGAAAAATACAGGATTTCTTGGGAGTCATGCCGCAAATGTTTCCTCATGTGTGCTCCCTTTGTGACTTTGATGTACATTCTGCCATGGTGAGTAGTTCATAACACTTGTTTCTTGATCACATACTTTCTTCCATGTCTGCCTTATGGCAAAGAACACCTGTGTCAAAATTTGGTGTTCATCCAACGAGTGTCAGAAAATTAAAGTGCAAGCAAACAGGATAAATCTCTGTCAAGGTCCTGTAGAAAGTATATGCAGTGTCTGTAGTTCTTATTCTTCTTTATTTGGTGCATCCTTATCTTTTATAGTCAGTTTCAAATTCTGCACCCAGAAATCCGTCCCATCTTGTAAGTGCTAGATCTTAGTGTTCCAGCACCATTACATGTAGATCTAAACAAACGACCTCCTGATTTAGATGTTAAAGCCATTGTACTGTTTACATAGTGTGGAAGATCACATGTTCTAATTGTTGAATTAGTAGAAAAGGAATTTCATTAACTTTTAGGTAGTATGGTCTTCATGGTTTAACAACTGATTGATGTGTTTTTGATGTGTCTTCACAGGAATGGACTCAACACACAACTGGAATGCTGCATGCCGAAAACAGGAGAGTCCTCCTGCAGTTGTAAGTGCACCAGAAAAGTTTTTGTAAATCACATTGTGAAGGTGTAGGTGTCTTTTTTTTTTTTTTTTTTCTTTTTTTTTTTTTTCTTTTTTCTAATAAGATATGATATATGCTGTCATTTAGTCGGTGATTTAATAAGCTTAATTTATTTGCCTGTTTGACTGGTTCTGTATACACACAAAATGTACACAAAAACCTAGCACCTAGCTGTTCGTAAAAGTGTTTATTTGCAGATAGATTTTTCTGTTTGTGAAGCATATTTAAAAGCAATTCAAATCCCTTTTCTGCTTGTTCGTAGGTATCCAGATTGGGATCCTCATATGCCCTCTGGACGAATGTATGTAATTGAAGACTGTTGCTTAAATATGTATCAGTGGTGTTAATCTAAGCACTTATGCAGAATACTTACATTTCTCTCTTTTGATTGTCTTCTTCAGGTCAGGATCCATGGCCCTGGACACAAAGGGGCGATCAGAAGGACTACTTGGGGCTGCTCCATCTGGTGGTATGAGGCCGAGAACAGGGATGAGTTCAAATTGGGGTAATATGGCTATATATACATTTTGAGGTTTTTGTGACTTTTTTTTAAAATTAAATATCTGTGGAAAATCTATACTTTAAATGACATTAAGACTTTGAGAGTTGTACTGTACTTAGAGAATGGATTACTGTAGACATGAAGTGTGTACAGTCTGAGCATATTCCAGAATGATCATTGTTCGTTCAGAAACAGATTTTTTTTCTTTTGTTATGGATGCATAGTAACAATAGATACAGATCTCAACCCACAAGCTGAATAATGGATGATGAAACGGTAGACAGAGATGTGTTGTATGTCGTTGACTTAATGACACTATCTGTGCCTACTCTTTTTAAGGATCTGATTCTGGCATGGGTATGGCAAGCAAAATGCAGTCATATTCTATGACACCAAAGGTAAATGCTTGGAAAATCACTGATCCCCTATAAATCTTTTGCTCTCACTTAGCTCTATTTGAATGGAAAACAATATAACAACTTTTTGTTTATAGTTATGCAGCAATTTCTGTAATTTCAGGTGTATTTGTCAACTGCTAATCTTTTTCAGGTGAGAAGCAGGGTAGTAGTAGTAAAATATGAGCGGAAGCCAGTGTTATCCAACCTGTTTGCTCTGGCCAGACCATTTGGCACCATCCGTGAACACCTTGTACTCAAGAACAAGGTAACACTGAATTTTTAAACCATCATGGTAAGAGTTCATGGTTTCTCTATCGCAGCCCTTTGGATAATAACAAGTTGTTTGTATGTGGTAGGCCTTTCTGGAGCTGCACACTCATGAGGAGGCTTTGGCAATGTCTAATTATTATCAAAAGAAGCCTGCCACTTTGCATGGGAAGGATGTACATATTTACATATCCAAGGAACTGCTGGTAATTGAGGTAAGAATGCAAAGTAAAATAGTAAAAGGAAGTATTTAATAAAGTTAATTTAATAGGGCTGGCCTGAATAATTTGAATACTTCAAATTATGCTGGAATTAGATTATTAGTTTAATCTAATAAATTAATTATTTCAAAACACAATTTGTAGCCTAAACTACATTTCATCTGCAAAAGCCTTTAAATTGAATAGTCATTGTTAAAGTATTAATTATTGTTATTACAGTTATTAAAGCTAAAAGTTTTAAGGTGCCTGAAATATCCAGTGTGGGGGCACTAAGTTATGTTAAGAACAATGCTCAGTGCAAAATTTACAATAAGAAGTTGATATCACAATTACAGTCTAATTCGTTGAAGTATTTAAACCATGTTTTTTTTTTTATAACAGCACTTTTTTTTTCACAAAAACTATGTTAGCTGAAGTATTGGAAATTTGAATCGGTTCATCTCTATGAATCCGTTAGCTTGCCTTGTCTTTAACTGATGTTTTTAAAGTTAATCCTAACAGACATAATGGAAATGAATAACCATGATATTTCAAGTAATAATATACTGTACTTTTATGTTCTGTCATACTGTACAATAGTGTTTATAAAAATGACTGATTACACAAAATGAAATGGCAGTTACTGGAGCCAGCCCAGTATAATTGTGTACTGTGAAGTGTGGTGATGCATTCTTTCTATTATAACTTTTCAACTGTTGTAAACTGCTGCAATGCTTTGTTACAGAAAGGTGACAGACCAGACAGAGACAGTAGAAATGTAAAGGGGGGAACCAGCTCAGTGGTGTTCTTTTCCAATGTGCCAAAAGACATTGAGAAGAAAACGGAGTTGCTCACGATATCACGTCGATTTGGCACAGTTGAAAAACATCTTTTCTTGAATAAAGAGGTAAAAGGATCATCTCTGATATGCCTTAACTTCTACCATCAATTCTGTTTTTCACAAATTTTACATTACACATTCAAAACTCTCTCTAGGTTTACTAAAATGTGTTCTCTCTTGTCCATCACAGGCATTTGTGCAAATGAGCAATGCAGAGGATGCAGAGATGTTGGTGAAGTACTACACTCTTAATCCATTGACTATTGGCCGTAGGTCCATCCGTCTAAACATCTGCACAAAGTACAAGACATTAACGTGAGTAATTCATAAATGGCCTACTGAAAGAATTTTTGGTGGGGAAAATGACAATAATTGTATTGAGACTTTGTCTTAGGGTTCCACCTGGCAAGGGAGACCTACCAAGATATGATGGAGATGAATCCAGTCGCAAGAGCAGCAGCAGTAGCAGAACAGGTTCCAAAACTGCATCCAAATCTCCAAGGTCCACAAGCTCCAAATCTAAAGAGTGCTCATCTGAAAAGACAGAAGAGCCAAAACCTGAGAAGGAAGACAAAGAAGTCCTTCCAGAAGGATCTGGTGATGAAGGGGAAGGTGTTGTGGAGGCTCATGATGAAGAAGAAGAAGAGGCCTTTGATGAAGGTCCCAGTATAGAGGAAACAAACTTTACATCTGAGGCTGAGGAAGCCAGTGCAGAGCAGCCAGATCCAGAAGTCCCACTGGAGTGTGGGGATTCAGCATTGGAGCCAGCAGAAGATGACATGCATGATGCTGAGGGCCCTGAGATGCCTGAGGAGGCAGACTTGGAGCAGGAGGCTCCATTAGAAGAAGCAGGTGAACCTGAGGCAGACCAAGAGAACACTACAGAGGAGCTCAAAGATAGAGAGGAGGGCCAGGATGATGTGGAACAAGCTGAGGGTGATAATAAGAATGAGGACTTCGGTGAACTGGTAAGAAAACTTGCAGATGTGTAAGCTGAGCCTGTTTTTCATATAGTAATTACTACAGGATTAACTTGGGAAAGGATGGAATGAAGATGAACACTAATAAAAAAATGGCATACAATGTAAAACCTGGTTGGTTTGAAAAATGACAATGTTTGACCATTTGCATTGAAATCAGATATTTTGAGTTGAACTCTTAATCTTTGTGTTGATAGGAAGGGCTTGAAGAATCTGATTTCCCTGAAAACATGGATGAGTTTGTGACTCTGGATGAGCTCGCAGAAGAAGAAGAGGCTGAAAGGCAGGACTCAAAATCTAGAGATAAAAACTCTTCAGGTACTGCCTTCAAATGGTTGTTTAGTTTAGTGCAGTTCAGTAACAAAAGATTAGTCTTGCTGATTGATGTGTTCACCAAAATGAAATCTTTGCTGGATAAACAACCTTATACACAAGGATCAGTTATGGGACCTAGTGCTATAAATTACAGCTCTGGCAATTGCACATTACGTTAATTGTTGTTAGCAAAGTAGCATTTCTGGGCTTATGATGGTAAAAGAAAACATTTATGATTGTAACAGCATACATCTCTTTCCCAAATATGTCTAACATTTTTTTTCCCCCTTATGTTTCAGGTAGATCAAGGGAAAGTGGTGTAAGTAATAATTTTTCATATACTGTATCTCGTGATTTACCTTCGCTACGTTAACTGTCCTATTATACTCTGTAGCAGCAGAGTCATGTTAACTGTTAGGCAGGTGTCATTTGCACATTGTCACTGCCTTGTGCAAACATCCCTTAATGAAGAGGGACCAACAAAGAACCACTGCTAACCAGATATTATTTGGGTGGCAAACCCTTCTCAGCACAGCAATGATGCCAATAAGGTAGAGACATTTTAGTGGGGTTTAAAATGGTACAAATCAGTGTCACTGCTGCATGGAGAATAGTTAGGAGACTAGAAATCCCAATCAAATTGGTAACCAAGTGTATTGTATTTTGTGTACTGAGGATATTTGTTGTTACTTTGTTGATAGTTGTTTCATGCCAATGACTGTATTTGAATTTATTTTCCTTCAAGAGGGCAGTGAAATAGTAAATAACTTTATTTACAGGACTTGAGAGTCGTCAATGTTGTTGGATTTAAACGTGGTTATGGGTATCTTGATGAGATCTTGTCTTTGGCCAAGCCCTTTGGTAAAGTGGTGCGACACCTGGTCCTGAATGTGAGACCTGAGGTATGTTTCTTTAACTAGATTAAGTACTCTACATGCATCACTAAAGGCTAGCAAATGGTACCATTTCTCAGGAGTGGAATAAGGGATGTGAACCCCTTAGCCCACCCCACCCCCAGAATATTATTTACATATAGTGTGTTCTGTGTTTTAAGGCCTTTCTGGAACTTTCCAGTGAGCAAGAAGCTAGAGCCATGGTTCGTTTCTACAATGGAAATGTCATGCCGTCTGTTTGTGGAAAAGCAGTGAAAATTTATCATTCGCAGATCTACCCAACCATCCAGGTGAGAAGCTTTGTTCTTCTACACTTTGAAATGATGCTTTTGTTTAGTAAAACATCCTAAACATGTTTTTTTTTGCTCCCCAACATTTACAGAACGGCAAAGTTGTTTACGTTGGACATATTCCACCCTTTAAAACATCAGATGCCTCCCTTCTGAAAATTGCAGAGCCATTTGGGAAAGTTAGACGTTACTTTTTGAACAGGGCACGCAATGAGGTAATGGACTCGCCACAAGTGTGGGAGAGTGCTAAATCCTTCACTATTTACAGATTCCTCTATACTGCCTCTAAATATAAAGTAGGGTCATGTTGTATGTGTTTGCTTCACCAGTGTTTCATTGAGATGGAGAGGGGTGAGGATGCTGAGAGATTTGTTGAGGTCTCCAAAGATAATCCACCGAAGTTTCAAGGCAAACGGCTAGTTGTCTACATTAGCAGAAAGTACAAACAACTCAAACATGGGTTAGTGCTGTGTTTCTATTCTGTTCTTGTTCACTTAATAACTTGACAAAATTTATTTGATGCACTTGGTCCTGTTTTGCAGAAACATACTGTTGGTATGTTTGTGCTGATTCACTTTTCCATTTCACAGACACAGACCTCCAACCCCTGAGCCAGAAGACAAACGTCCATCCAAGAGGGAGCGTTCTGAAGAAGTGGAATCCCAAGAAAGCTCCCCAGTCAAAACTAATACCAAGCAGGAAGAGGAGCCACCGACTAAGAAGATGAAAGAGGAGACATCAAGCATAGATAAAGCCGAGAGCGAATCAGTAGAGGAAAAGCAGGAGGAGAACGAAAACAAGGCTGTCCCTAGCGAGAGCGCACCAGAAGTAAAGAAAGAGAGCACAGATGAAAACATCACAGATACAACTGAGGCTCAGGAGATGGACTCGAAACCGGTCAGTTTATTCAGCTAGTTTGTTTTATAGATATTTCTTTGCCATAGTGCAGTGAGCTTGTTTTTATTAGTGCCTGGTTTGATAAAGATTTTTGAACAAAGATTCTTGTTTGTCAGGAACAGTGATCACATTGGGTCATGAAATTTTTTCTGTTGCTTCTTTCTCACAGAATTTCATGCCTGAAACGCAGAGTGATGTGTAGACTGATATGTCTAAAGTAAATAAACCGTTCCTAAAATAACAGCCTTTTTAATTGTTCCCCATTAAGCTGACGGCTGAGAATGACGATTCTGCTGCTCCCTCTCCTGCATCTTGTGTGCCTCAGAAAAGCCAGGAGACTAATGAACCCCCTACCATTCCAGCACAATCTGTGAAAAAAACTGAAACCACTCTAGGCCCTCTGGGCCCCTATGAACCAAATACCCCAGTGGGTAAGCCACCATTTTTTTTTTTGATGAGAATAAAATCTGAATGAGGGTCAAAGCATGAGTACCATTAATTTTGTTGCTTTTTGTGATTCCAATGTGTATTCATTTTAGAAATTCTATGCTTCACAATAGTCTCCTTTCATTGTCATCACTATCAGCAATATGATTTGATTGCAGGTGTGGAGTTTGTGAAGATGGGATACTACTGCAGAGTCTGCTTCCTTTTTTACTCCAATGAGGAAACTGCTAAGAAGGTTCACTGCAGCAGCCAGGCACACTACGACAAACTTAAGGTGCTTTCATTCAGCTCAAATAGTCTTAGGGCCCTGACACACCAACCTGACTGTTGAGCGTTGGTGGCAGTTTGTTGTCCATAGTGTGTGCGGTGTGTCCCACACTGTTGACCCTAGAAAGCTCTTCTCAGCTCTTGACCGCAATAGAGCTGAGTGTCAGCGTACGAGAAGAGAAACTAAACAAAGTAAGCAAGAGACTGTCAAGATAGCACACACCGAATAGCCTGAGTTGTTTTTTTGTTTGTTTTTCTTTAACACAAGTGCAAACACCACTGCATGTTTTTAATTTTTGAATGTCTGAATTTTTAAACGAGAAGTATCTTCCTAACGAGAGCAAAACAGTAATTGTAATAAACACACACGGAAGTTTTAAAGGGCTTTTCATGGATGTTTTAGTTTGTTACATAAAGACAAACGTGCCAACTGCATGTTTTATTTTTTTAAAATACAAACATTGACTTTTAAGTAGCCCTTTTACCCCGGTACTTTACTTTTTCACACACTGTGCTTAGCTTATACACAGAGGAGCTTGTGAGACATTCAAACAGTATATTGTTTACTTTGTATGTTGAAATTTACTAACTGCCCGCTATAGACTTGTTCCCTTTTCGTGCAGGTATATTAGGTATGTGTGTGTCTGTCTTTGGCTGCAGTCTCTGCAGTGTGCTCAAGTGCAAGCTTTGTGCGATGGTGAGCTGATGGAAGGCAATCCTCAGTTGGCATTTCTTGTCTGCTTGGTGTGTCTGGGCCCTTTTAAGTTGTGATGCGGCTGGAATTTGTAATGTTTCTATTTCTGTCATCAGCCTTTATTTAGCCATCAGCTAAATAAAAGTATTAGTGTTGACACACTGATAGGCTTATATAGCCTGACAAGTTTGTTTTACATGATGGACATATTGCTACTGTTGGAAGAAAACCTCGTATCTCCAGTTTTGTTTTTCAGTTTTTGATGACATTTGAAAAGGTCTGTTGTCCGTCACATTGTGTGTAAATTTTATACTTATATATAATATAAATTATATTGTAAATTATAACCAATTTAAATATTAATAGACATACAAATAAAAATGTTGCGGTAGTGGGCTAATTAAATGTCATTTGTTAGAGACAAAGCAGCCGCAGGCATGCAGTGCTGACCGCTTGCCAGAGATGGAGAGGTTTCTCAGGGAGCTTTGTTTGGTGTGGACTTTTCATACCTTCTTCTTCAGTTCGGTCCATTCTGATACGTGTGAACACTCCACTCGTATTCAGGTCTGCAACAGAAGAACCTGTATGGCAAAAACCTGCAGGTATCAGTCCACTTCAAACAAACCCTGGTTCTATTCACTGCTTCACCATGTTCTGTGATCAACCAAGGAATTAATCAACATAGCTGGCTTTGGCGCTGTACAGTCAGCATAACTATTTTAACAACTGACTCTTCACAGACTCAGTAAGTGCTGTTTAAAACGGTATTAAAAAAAACATGAGCCATAAGATAGATGTGATGTCACCTCATGGATTGCAGAGCCGAGCATCAGCGATCTGAGTGGTTAAACTAAAGTTGCTGAACCAATGGGGGGGGGAAGCAGATCTCAAGTAGGATTTATTATTAATGTTGACTGTGTAATCCAAAAGCCTGGTGAATGGAGTGTGGTCTGGCTATTTCAAATAAATCACAACAACCCTCAAAACTAAAGACATGTCAAGACCAAACAGTTACTCTTTGGCAAAAGCCAGTTTTCCATTGAAAACACGATGGACTGCATCTCCAAATCAGTCGACATCTGCCTAGTACATTTCTCATCCTACTTTTCTGGTTTTTAGGCTGCTGTGCTTGTAGTTATAGACAGGTGGGCCTTAGGGTGGAAAAGGTTGAGAACCCCTGTTGCAGTACATTTATTTAGCCCTGCAGGTAGACAAAACGGGCACAGCTGGCAACTTAGCCTGTGAAGGGGTGAAGGAAAACATGTTTTTACCTCCTGACTTTGGTTTGTAATAAACATTTCCTAAAATGTAAGCTTGAACCGTTTGTTGTTTTTCCTCTTTCTAGAGACACCTGGAAAAAGAGAAGGCCAAAGCACAGAGTAATGCTGGGAAGAACTGAGTTATGGGGAAGGATTGGTCCTGTACAGTATTTCATCGTGCATGAGCCATTGTCATGTAGTCCATGAATGTGTTTGAATGTGAACTAAGTTTGAATCATTTGGTCATTTACCTTCTTTTTATTTGAAGTTTTAGGTGTTAGTCCAGAAAAAAAAGTTTTTTTTTTTTACCTAATATGAATCCTAAAAGAGAGCCCTTTCATACCTTCTTTGCTGTTATTGTTGCTTTCTTTGCATTTCCTGGTTGTGATCGATTCAATGCTAAAGATATACTGACAATAAAGCATTGTTTTACAGTGATCTTTCACTTATTTCATATTGTGCAAATGCTACCGTGGGCTTAATGGTTACGGTGCTGAAGCTACAATAGCTCCGGTATCGTAGATTTCTGATCGACTGATCGCCCGTTGCGACTTTTATTTTGACACGTAATTTCTGCGCCCTACAAAAATGTTGGCTAGTTAAGGTTCTTGCAATTCTACATTGGAATCAACAGAGGTATGTTTTGCTGTTAGTTGTTCCCTGAATAGTTTTATCGCTTTACTTGTAATGAACGGGTGACATGGCATGTAAAACTACGACGTGAACTTGTGTGACATGGCATTTAATCAAAAGGGCCACACGGAAAAAAATCTAGCTAACTCGCATCGAGATCTTACAACGCCTTCGTTTTCTGCTCTCGGTTAGTCACTTCGCCAGAGCTTAGACTGCTGCTACAGAGTAAAATATAATGCTTTAAAAATAACATTTATATCGCTTCACTATGATTGATTAAAATGCTGCATTCAAGAAGCTCGGACTTGCTCAATGAATGAGCCACAATGCGTAGGAACATTTTAACGTTCAACTCGTTATGGTCCTTTATGTAGCTAAAACCTAACTAGCTACATCAGTTATATCCACAGGTAAGTTAACTAAACCTTTCACTGTTTAACTTTAATGGTATATTTTAGGGAAGAAATCCCAGATAATAACGTTATGTGTCGTGCTGTTAGCTAGCTAGCAAGATACCTAGGTTAGCATAAGTGGCTAATATTAAGGCAATGCATCAGCCATATCATTTGAAATAGTTTGATAGTTAAAGGGGCATTCTGGCCTAAAACCAGCATTTATTCTTATTTACCGCGTCATGTAAGTAGTGTGAACGTTCTGGAGCGATACAACCTCTTGGGTTTGGCAGATTTCACCAGGTTATCCTCTTTGCGTTGTTCTGTCACTACGATGTCCAGCATGAAGTGCGTATATAACTACCTGCATTCTTTCACTCAAGAAACGGGCCTCATTCGGACACTGCTATTAAATGCTAATGCCGAGCGCTTTATACAGACATTCATCACTTCACGTCTTGACTAACTGCAACGCTGTACTGCTGGTCTACCATGTCGCTTTCTACTTCAACCGTCTGTGGTCTGCCTGTGGTACCGAAAACTGGTCACAGTGTTGGTGATTCTCCTCTGCTTCTCCACGCCTGTGGAAGCAGCTCTGATCACATCCAAACAGCCAACAGTCTGAACTCTTAATCTTCTTAAAACTCGCCTCTTTGGGGATGCATGTTGTTGCTTATTTGCTTTTACGTTTAATTTTTATTATTATTGAATGTAATATATATTTTCACTTATTTTTATTAGGTTTTGTTTGCTTATTGTTTCTATTTTATATTCTATTGTATTTTTTCACTTCTATTTACTAACAATTTCAATATTTTATGTATGTTTTCTTGTGTTCATTTTAACATGTAGTACTTTGCCTTGTTTTTCGCTTAATGATTAACTGCTTCAAGCTTTTGGAGAAGGCGCTATATATAAATTAAATTTGTTGTTGTTATTGTAAATTCGCCCCACCAATAAAGAAACAGTCCAGTGCAGAAGTTACGTAACGACATGAAATTCTGCGTCTTGTCAGTAACCTCACCTGTCTGGCATTCTTCAGTGTTATGAAGCCAGTGTGGGACAGGAAACACTCTCAGGTGTCTGACCCCAAAACACCTGTGCTTTTTTACAAAAGTTCCTCCCACCTTCAAGTTACATCATCCGAAGGAGGCTTTGCTAGCCTTTAAACCAAATCTCACTCTTAAAACTGCTTTTTTTGCTCGTTTTGACCAGAGTGCCCTTTTAAAGTTACAGACATTATCATGGCAACGGCCTGGTGCATATAATTGTAGACACTGTCATTAGACGTCATTTCCTTGTGTGAATCCAAGTACTCCATAATTCAATTACCTGGAAGACAGCAGGCATTTAAAATGCAACACACCTTTCTGTTGTCAGAATTTCATTTCATCAAACCACCGAAGAGGAAATCTCTTCCCAAGTGTAAGTTGCATCTTCTCTGCTGACTACACGTCGTAAAATTTTGCATGAGAACTGGAAGCCACATCTAGCTAGCAGCGCAACCTATTCACCAACAAAAACCCTGTTCAGATTCATGTGATGTGAATGAATGATGTACATCAGCTTGAGTGATTGTGTCTTACTGATCTCTGAAGGTAAGTCCTATTTAGTTGATCCCTCGGACAAACACGAGAGAGGCCTTGACTGCACATATATGGCTTTTTCCTCATCTACAACCTTTATCGACAGGTGGATGAGAGTCTGCTACTCCTCTTCAGTGGTCTTCAACTCCTCTTCCTTGACAACTGCAGCACCAGCACTCCGTTTCATCTGACATCGTTTTTAGAGCTTAGACTTGCCGACATGTCTAACAACTACTACAAAAGCTCGCCAGATGACTATAGATCACGTCAAGACATGTATCCGGATTCATACCAGCGGGATGATGTTTACAGGCAGAGAACTAGATCAGCATCTCAGGAGACGATGCACTCAGCAGCATCTTCCAGCAGGCCTGCGGACTCTTCTGCTCTTGTACCTGGAAAGGCTCTGTCCTTTCTCCAGAGCTGTGGACTGGATGCAAGTGACCTCTCCCTGCTTGCAGAACTTCCTGAGCATCTCATTACAGTTGAAACACTTCCCAAACTACTTTTACAGCTCAAAGAAAGTAAATTGTCCAGCTCGTCTTCATCTAGGTCCAGCACCGCTCAGCCTTGTGCTAAAACTTCATCTCATGCTTATGAAAGTAGCACCCATGTCCAGGCTGTTGGTTATTCGTTAGATCGGTCTGTGCGTCCATCTTACCCCCTTCCTCCAGATCAAGTTCAAAGCTGGCAAGATCGTTGGGGGAACCGTCGAAAAACCTCTAGCTCTAGCTCGGGCACTGACAGTAAAACAAGCACCATTGTGGACTACAACCACTCCAGGGATGGACTCTATTACAATGAACAACCTTACACCTCTGCAGCGTCAAACACGTCTTCAACTATTTCACACTCTTACACTGATTACAGCAAAGGCCCCACGCAGAATTCTGAGCCTTCACATGTTATTTCAGCAAGCACTGTTTTTAAAGTGCCTACCAGAAAGGAGGCCTCAGACTTCCATGGCATACTTCCTCCAGTTTTTCCTTACGCATGTGTTCTCTGCAACATTACTGTCTTGACTGAGAAGGTAAGTAGTGTCTTCAGTTTTCACTGAACCACCATTACTGCCTGTTCACCAAGCATAACTGTAAACCTGTAAATTACCATCGGCTTTAAAAAAATTAAGGTAAGTTTAGTGAAAATGCCAATGCTCCAGTGTGTGTTGTATTATGTGATAGAAATGATCAAAGCAGTTTTCATGCCAGTAGCTGTGAAGTAAGATGTCAGTCTTAGGCTGAATGGACCATTACTGTAATTCTGCAGAATGTGGACTAATTCTTTCTTTTATTTTAGGAATGGTCAGTGCACATTAGAGGGGCTCAGCATGCTCACAATCAGCTCGAACTTGTGAAAAAGTAAGTCATCTTTAACAAATTACAAAACAGTATGTTAAGTATTTGATATTTAATCTTTTAAAGACTTGTAAATGAAAAATGTAACTTTCATCTGTTGTAAACGTGTCTACTCACCTCCTACAGCGTTGTTGCAGTAGTCACTAGAATGATTTTTTTTATTTAAAATCCAATACATATCTTGAAGGTCTGATGAACTCTTGAAAAACTGCTAGTGCTTTGGGGCGTACTTAAGTGCAGGCAGTTTGAAAAGTTGGGTTTTTTTCTGCTACCTGGCCAATGCCGAAGGTGGCTAGTACTGGTAGGAAGCTGATAAGCCTGTCACAATTACAAAATCCTCTGATGTCAATTATTTGAATTGGTCACAGTTATATGAGCAGACTACAGTTGTTTTTCACACTTTTTTTTTCCACCACAACAAGCAGAATGGTCCTTATTAATCCAGCTAAAAAATAATGTCACTGCAACAATAGTGTTTAAACATATTTTATGTAAATAATCACACTGTACAATCAGATCATTATACCATCTTAAAAAAAATAGGATTTACTGTTTAATTCACCTTCAAACTCCAGAGCACAGCCATTGTCTCACAAGCTGCTAAATGTTGTCGTTTTTATTGGCTCCCTACCATGCATCTGCATGAATAAGGGTGTGCTTCATGTAAATAATATGTAAATGAAGTGTTGGAAGGCTGGTGCTTATTTTCATGCAGTAATGCTGGTTCATCATTTCTACTCAAATCTCTGCTTGTTTACATGCAGTACAGAAGTTTTAAGAATTGCATGCAGCATTCATACATCGTGACATCATGATTGTGACAGCTCTAGAAGCCAAATATCATACCTGCAGTTATTAATCTCTTCATCACTGGCTATGCTAGCAGGCAGGATTTATCACAGGGATTTCCAGTGGTCCTCTCCTTGGATCACCACCTTATCGTGGTGGAGGGCTTTGCGTGCTTGAATGATCTTAGGAGCTATGTTGTCTGGAGCAAAAGGTCCTGGTAGGGTCTCCCATGGCAAACTGGTCCTAGGTGACAGGTCAGACAAAGTGTGATCCATAATAACCTCTATGAAGACACAAAAACAGGACTTGTGTACCCTGCCCGGAACAGGGTTACCGGGGCCCCACCCTGGAGCCAGGCCTGGGGGAGGGGCTCGCCAGCGAGCGTCTGGTGGCCGGGCATTTACTCATGGTGCCCGGCCGGGCCCAGCCCGAAGGAGTTACATGAGTCCCCCCTCTCATCGACCCACCACCAATGGGAGGGGCAGTAGTAGGGGTTCGGTGCGTTGTGGATCGGGCAGTGGAGTCTGAGTTGGGGCGCGAGGTTGAGAGATACCGGCTAGATATAGTCGGGCTCACCTCAACACACAGCTTGGGCTCTGGGTCCAATCTCCTTGAGAGGGGCTGGACTTTATTCTTTTCTGGAGTTGCCCATGGTGAGAGGCGGCGGGCAGGTGTGGGCTTTCTCATAGCCCCTCGACTCGGTGCCTGTATGTTGGGGTTTTCTCCGGTGGACGAGAGGGTAGCTTCCCTACGCCTTCGGGTTGGGGAACGGGTCCTGACTGTTGTCTGTGCTTATGCACCGAACAGCAGTTCAGAGTACCCAGGCTTCTTAGAGTCCTTGGGAAGGGTGCTTGAAAGTGCTCCTCCTGGAGACTCTATTGTCCTACTGGGGGACTTCAACACTCACGTGGGCAATGACAGTGAGACCTGGAGGGGTGTGATTGGGAGGAATGGCCTCTCTGATCTGAACCCGAGTGGTGTTCAGTTTTTGGACTTCTGCGCAAACCACAGTTTGTCCAACACGAACACCATGTTTGAACACAAGGATGTCCATAAGTGCACATGGCACCAGGACACCCTAGGCCGCAGTTCAATGATTGACTTTGTAGTCGTGTCATCGGACTTGCGGCCATGTGTTTTGGACACTCGGGTAAAGAGAGGAGCTGAGCTGTCAACTGATCACCACCTGGTGGTGAGTTGGATCAGGTGGTGGGGGAAGATACCGGTCAGACCAGGCAAGCCCAAACGCATAGTGAGGGTTTGCTGGGAACGTCTAGCAGAAGAACCTGTCAGATTGATCTTCAACTCACACCTCCGTCAGAACTTTGACCAGATATCGGGGGAGGTGGGGGACATTGACTCAGAATGGGCCATGTTCCGTTCCTCTGTTGCTGAAGCGGCTGACTGTAGCTGTGGCCGTAAGGTAGTTGGTGCCTGTCGGGGCGGTAATCCTCGAACCCGGTGGTGGACACCCCAGGTGAGAGATGCCGTCAAGCTGAAGAAGGAGTCCTACCGGGCATGGTTGGCCTGTGGGACACCAGAGGCAGCTGGCAGGTATCGACAGGCCAAGCGATCTGCAGCTTCAGTTGTTGCCAAGGCAAAAACCCGTGTATGGGAGGAGTTTGGTGAGGCCTTGGAAACTGACTTTAAGTCGGCTCCGAAAAGATTCTGGCAAACCGTCAGGCGACTCAGAAGGGGAAAGCAGTGTGCCACTAGCACTGTATATAGTGGAGATGGTGTGCTGCTGACTTCGACTGAAGACGTCATTGGGCGGTGGAAGGAATACTTTGAGGACCTTCTCAATCCCACCGACACGTTCTCCAGTGAGGAGGCTGAGTCTGGGGACATGGGAATAGGCTTGTCCATTACTGAGGCCGAAGTCGCTAAGGTAGTTAAGAAGCTCCTTGGTGGCAAGGCTCCAGGGGTGGATGAGATCTGCCCTGAGTTCCTCAAGGCTCTGGATGTTGTGGGGCTGTCTTGGCTGACACGCCTTTTCAACATTGCGTGGACTTCGGGGGCGGTGCCACTGGATTGGCAGACTGGGGTGGTGGTGCCTCTTTTTAAAAAAGGGGACCGGAGGGTGTGTTCCAACTACAGGGGAATCACACTCCTCAGCCTCCCTGGCAAGGTCTATGCAGGGGTACTGGAGAAGAGAGTCCGGCTTATAGTCGGACCTCGGATCCAGGAGGAACAGTGCGGGTTCCGCCCTGGTCGTGGAACACTGGACCAACTCTTCACCCTCTCCAGGATTCTGGAGGGTTCATGGGAGTTTGCCCAACCAGTCCACATGTGCTTTGTGGATCTGGAGAAGGCATTCGACTGTGTTCCCCGGGGTATTCTGTGGGAGGTGCTTCGGGAGTACGGGGTACATGGCTCTTTGCTACGAGCCATTCAGGCCCTGTACAAACAAAGCTGGAGTTTGGTTCACATAGCCGGCAGTAAGTCAGACTCGTTCCCAGTGAGAGTTGGACTCCGTCAGTGCTGCCCTTTGTCACCGATTCTATTCATAATTTTTATGGATAGAATTTCTAGGCGCAGTCAAGGGATGGAGGGTGTCCGGTTTGGTGACCTCAGGGTCGCATCACTGCTGTTTGCAGATGATGTGGTCCTATGGGGGACATCAGGCCGCGAACTTCAGCTTTCGCTGGATCGGTTTGCAGCCAAGTGTGAAGCGGCTGGGATGAGAATCAGTACCTCTAAATCCGAGACCATGGTTCTCAGGCGGAAAAGGGTGGAGAGCCCTCTCTGGGTCGGGGATAGGCTCTTGCCTCAAGTGGAGGAGTTCAAGTATCTCGGGGTCGTGTTCACGAGTGATGGTACAAGGGAGCTGGAGATTGACAGGCGGATTGGTGCTGGGTCAGCAGTGATGCGGGCTCTTTACCGGTCTGTTGTGGTAAAGAAAGAGCTGAGCTATAAGGCAAGGCTCTCGATTTACCGGTCGATCTACGTTCCCACCCTCACCTATGGTCATGAGCTTTGGGTAATGACTGAAAGAATAAGATCGTGAATACAAGCGGCCGAAATGAGTTTCCTCCGCAGGGTGTCTGGACTCTCCCTTAGAGATAGGGTGAGAAGTTCAGTTATCCGGGAGGGACTCGGAGTAGAGCCGCTGCTTCTTCACGTCGAGAGGAGCCAGCTGAGGTGGTTCGGGCATCTGGTTAGGATGCCTCCTGGACGCCTCCCTCGGGAGGTGTCACAGGCGAGTCCACCTGGGAGGAGACCCCGGGGAAGACCCAGGACACGCTGGCGCGACTATATCGCCCAGCTGGCCTGGGAGCGCCTCGGAATCCCCCTTGGAGAGCTGGTGGAAGTGGCTGGGGAAAGGGAGGTCTGGGCTTCATTGCTTAGGATGCTGCCCCCGCGACCCGAACCCCGGACAAGCGGAAGATAATGGATGGATGGATGGATGGATGGATTTCCAGTGGTTGGATTATACATTAGCGTAATGAATGCTGGGTTTTGTAGTGTGGGAACAGTGATGGATGAAACACAGATGGATAATTACCTGTAGAACAGATGGTAGCTGAAAGGTGAGTGCTGCGCTACAGAATACTACATAACAGAGAACCTGCAAAATAGTTATTTTAAACTGAAATGCCCCTTTAACTGTGAAATTGCTGTAATATTCTCCTGGCAATACATTGAAACAATTGTATCTCTGCACTGTGTGCTGTCTTGTGTAATGTGCTACTGTTGTTCGTTGCACTTTGGGGCCTGAAGAATGACATTTCTGTCCAGTGTATGCAAGTGGTATTGAGGTATGACAATAAAGACTGCTTAAGTGGACTTGGTGAACATGGAATGATTCTGTTGTTCAGAATGTTCAGTGTGGAAGGCCATGCACAATCATCTGTGCACATCTGTGTTCCCTCTAACTGCCCCAGTTTTTTGGGGGTTGTAAATGTAGTCTTAAGTAGTTCCTAAGACTACTTTGATCACTGCCCACTACACCAAGAGTGTAAATCATGATTTATTTCATTTTTATAGGTACCCGGAGTGGGATCAGAATGTTGAATCTGCTAAAAGGTAAGTGACGCTTGTGTTAGACATTGTAAAAGTAGTTCAGCTATTGTATTCGTTTTTTAACATCTCTAATTATTTGTCAATTAGGAATGCGCGCCAAGCAACACAACAGCCCAGATCCACCAAGGCAAAAGGTAGAAGCCTTGATGTCTTCCCGAAACATCCGCTATTATGGTGTTATGTCTCTGTTAAGGTGGAACCAGACATTTTCACCCTTTACATTCTGTTTCAACAGATCCGTATCAAAGTGTGCCTAGTAGGAAGGAAGTCTCGGACATCCAAGGCAGAATTCCTCCAGTATTTCCCATCCCTTCTGAAAAAAAGGTAACGTCCTTGTTACGTATTAAACCAGCTCCACTTCTTGTTCACAAAATGTCACTGCAAAAATGTAAATGAACTAGACTTTTTGAAATCAGGTAAGTTTAATGGAATGCTAATATGCTACATTATCTGTGTTGCCTATTACTGTGCAAATGATCAATGCATGAAAAAAATAGAGGGAACTTTGAACAGGATAAGTAACTCTGTAGGTTCAGTCATGATTCTGGTTTATGTATATATTGTTTATTTGTTTATTTATTTTTTTATTGAGTATCAGCGGCTCTATATTATACTTTTGCAGAATGTGATCTAATTCTTTCTCCCTTTGTAGGACTTGTCAGGGGATGTTAGGAGCACTCGGCATGATAACAGCCAGCTCGTGGAAAAGTAGGTTTTTTTCAAACATCCCAGTTACTAAATGTGCTGATGACTTTTTTTGTATTTTTACCTCAGCTTAGAAAGCATTTGACATTTCCATAGGTACCCGGGGTGGGATCGGAACATTGATTCCACTAACAGGTAACATTTATGACAAGAAATGGAAATTTGATGTAGTTGTAATATTGTATTACTTGGTAAATCTTTGTCATTTCATTAGGAACGAGAGCCAAGTGGCAACACAAGCCAAGCTTTTTGAGAATCGAGGTAAAAGTGTTCATCTCGCTTTGACTGTTAAAAGTTGTTAACATAGTCTTGTGTTGTACAGATGTTGAGACTTTTTATCTTATTTTAGTAGAACGACATTATAAGACTCCTACCAGGAAGGAGGCCTCCGACTTCTGTGGCAAAGTTCCTCCAGTATTTCCTTACGCGTGTGTTCTCTGTGATATTACTGTCCTTTCTGAAAAAGTAAGTAGAGCCTTCAGTTTTCACTGAACCAGTATAGCTACCTGTTAACAAAATGTAACTGTTGTAAAGTTAATTTAAAAATCAGGCAAGTTAAACAGAAGCTAATGTAGTTAATGCTACAGTCTGTTACAGTATGTGATGGATAGTGATTAAAACATGAAGAAATTTAATCATGCCTGTAGGAATAGTAACTTTTCAGCATTAAGTGTAACTCAATAATTCAACAGGCTAAACATAGATATTTTTAAATGATATTTATTTATTATTTATTTTCATTGTACACCATTTGAAGAGTAGAGACTAATTCTGCAAAATAAGGACCAATCCACGTTATTTTTGTAGGACTGGTCAGTGCACACTGGAGGCGTTCAGCATGCTAATGGTCAGCTCAGGCTTGTGGAAAGGTAAATCATTCTCAAAAAAGTTATTAATGTACCAGTAACTTATCTCTTTGTGTTTTATCTCAGCTTGTAATCCTGAGCTGTAGCCCTAACCCTGAACATCAGTATTTTCTTATTGATGACATGGTTAGATTGGGTTAATGGTTGCCCGACTTCTATTACATTTAACTACAAATATATTGCACTTTATTACACCAAAGACTGTAGGTAACAGCTCCTCACTTTAAAGTTATGCATATTCCTTTTTCCGTGTTGACAGTAGAAAAGATTTTAACTGTAGCTTCAGTGTTTTAGTATTTTATATATGTGGGTGTAACACCCATACCTTACTAGAGCTATAAATTTCTGTATAAATGTAAACACACAGACAAACACACACACACCCATATATACAGAATAGTATTTCATGCTATACATATTTCTGTTGGTAATGTTTGTATGCTGATGCAACACTATTATTTCCCTTGGGAGGGTTAATAAAGTCTTGCCTTGTGATCAGAATTTACTTTAATGGTGATTTAACACAATTTATGTAACGTCTGTAGATATCCGCAGTGGGATCAGAAGATCAGATCCGCTAGAAGGTAAATTACTCTTAGAGTCAAGAATTTTTATTAGATTATTTTTATTAGATCTTTGGATTGTTTCGGTTGTTGAATGTTGGCTATTTCTTTAGGAATGTGGCTCAGGTGATATCACAAGCCGCATCCACAGAGACAAAAGGTAAGTCTATAACTCTACCTAAACGTCTTAAAAGTTTAGTTCACGTAATCTTAAATGGTTAATCTGCCGTGTCTCTTAAAAGGTGGATCCCAAAAGGAGAACAAAAAAAAGAATATTTCAGACAAGGAAAAAAGATCCAACACAAAGACACCACCAAAAGATCATGTAGGTTGTGTATTTCTTCTTTTCTTCTGCATCATTTTTTTTCAGTGATGCACAATAATTTAAGGTTGTGCTTTAACACAGGGAAGAGTGGTCTGTGTTACCTTTGCAGCCAGTTCAGTGGATGAAGAATACCTGAAAAAATTGCTTGGACAGTTTGGAGCAGTCGTGAAAGTCATGATGTTCCCTGCACTGGTATGACGGTCTGCTTTTTCATCATTCATTTATAATGTGCATGTCATTATAACGCATGTAATTACATTATGTTAATGTTTTAGGCTTTGGTGGAAATGGGATCAAAAGACCAGTCAGGGGATATAGTGAAGTACTTCACTGATAATCCATTGGCTGTTGAAGGAAAACGAATTGAATTTTCCATCTCTACTACATTCAGTTTTCTTCAGGTAATGTTATCCTTCATGAGTTGAGCTAGAGTTAGTATTACATTTTAGTATTGTAGTAAAAAATCAGTTTAAGCTTTTTTTTGTGTTTGTGTTATTTTATTTGTTGATTTCTGGTGAAATGTTACTGCTCATACCATCAGCCTGCTTAGTAGTTTGAGTGTTTGTCTGGTTCCATCACAGAGTTCCCGAGTTGTGAGCTTCTCCCCGTTACCTGCTGGAGATGGGACTACTTCAGAGTTGATGGCCATTGCTAAACGGTTTGGATCTGTAAAAACCTCATTGTTCCTGCCAAGCCGGGTATGAACGAAGTTTAAACTTTTTTAAATGTATAATAATAATTTTTAACTTATTTTTCATGTAGAAAATCAACAAAGCACATACCTTGATCATGATATATGCATGGATGCAGCAGTTGTGTGATATGATATGTAATAATTTTTTTAAGTAATTAGGACATTTTTCTTATTCATTTTATAAAATTATTCTTTCCCCATAACATTGCAACATGCATTTTTTCACAGGGCTATGTGGAAATGACTGATCCAGCAGATGCAAAGAAATTGGTTGAACACTTTATAACGAAGCCACTCAAATTAAAAGGAAAAGCAGTTCAAGTGACCTTTTCCACTGAATATGACACGCTAATGTAAGCACGTAACCCTTTTCTTGTTCGGTATTTGATTTCTGTATTACTATTTATCATCAAACACTGATGGATGTTGCTATATTTACATGTTTGTGTTCCTCTTCTTGTTTGCTTTTGATTTAGAGACTTAACAGTTGATGAGAAAGCTCAATCACTGAGCTCTTACTCACAGGGGAGGTCAAGCCCAAGAAGACGCAGTTCTCAAAGGGATAGTCCAAGCCCAAAGAGAAGAAGACGCTCGTCAGAGAGAAGACGCTCGTCAGAGAGAAGACGCTCGTCAGAGAGAAGACACTCGCCAGAGAGAAGACGCTCGTCAGAGAGAAGACACTCGCCAGAGAGAAGACGCTCGCCAGAGGGAAGACACTCGTCAGAGAGAAGACACTCGTCAGAGGGAAGACACTCGCCAGAGAGAAGACACTCGTCAGAGAGAAACTGCTCTTCTAGAAGCTCCAGATTAAATGAGCAAAATGACAGGCAGCACTCCAGGGACAAATCGAAGACTTTGTCAAAGGCGTCATTGGTTTCCTCACATTGTTCTAATAATGATGAAACTACAAAGCCACAAAGTGAGGATACTGAAGTTAAGATAAGTGTCAACAGTGACATTGTTGCAAGCATGGATTCAGACAGTGACCTTGAAGGATTAGCAGTTATAGCAGATGATGGGGAAGAATTGCAGCATGATGATGATGAGCCCATAGATCACCACAAGATTGACCAAGAGCAGAAGACATGTGAAGAAGTTGCCCAGCAAGATGATCAGACATCCAGTATCTCAGCAGCCTTCCCTAAGCAGGATGCATCTTCTGGTAGGGAAGAGGTGAAGCATTTGACCAGACAAAGCCAGGAGAATTCACCTTCAGGCTCAGTGGGCATTCCAAGTGTTCATTCAGATGTGAAAGTAGAGACTTTACAAGATGCTTCAAAGACTTCAGATAGTCTGAAGAAGAACCAAAAAGATGAGGTCCTGGATATAGAGGAGGTACTTTCACAGAACCTGTATCTCTAACTACACACGCTATAAGTATGCCTTTTTATTATGTCATATACTTGTCTTTGTCTCTTTATAGGACTTTGACTTCCCAGAAAGTCTTGAGAACTGCATCACCTTAGATGAACTTGTGGAGGAAACTTCTTCAGATTATCAAGGTATTCCTCTCAGACCAGAGTTGTCCTTTATATTTTTGAGATGTTTTAATAGATTACATAATTAAATAACTGCTCTTGTGCATTTCAGAATCAGACAAACAGAATCCTTCAACTCCGACAGCTGAGGTTAGTCTTTAGAGTCCAGCTTATGGTGTTTAGGTTCTGAGGTAATACAGAAGGACTAGTTGTCTATACAGATTTGTACTTGACAGAGCATAAAAGGGTTTTACCTTTGTGACTTAGACATTGAATAAGCTTAATCTATTTCTGTACTACTGGCCAATAATGTGCTGAACTATAAATAATTTGAGTTGTTTTGAAATCATGCTGTTTTGAACAATTTCAGGAAATACTGGATGAAGAACCCACAACCATAAATCCCCCACCTCTTTCCTCCTATATGGACTCTGAAGAAAACAAAAAACAGTCAGAATCACCTAAAGAAGAAAACACTGACAGTACAGCTGCTGAGACTAAGGCCCCAGAGCATGAATCACTAAATACAGATGACCAGTGTTTGGAGCAACAGGACAGAGAGAAAGACACAAGTAACATCAAGGTAATTCAAGTAAATGACATAATAATAATAATAATAGTCTCATTTCCATGTAGTTATTTCCATTAATAATGTATCATCTTCAAATAGGATTTATTCAAAGGGAATTGAAATGGAACAGTTACATTTAACTATACAATTATACAAACTTCTCTTCAAAACATTTCAGGAAGAGTTTGGGAAAGTCCTTGATGTCAGAAATCTTCCAAAGGCTGAAGACTACACAGACTCTGATTTTGTTAACATTGCAAAGCGATATGGAGAAGTAAAGCACTACCTGTTGATTCGTGATTGTAGAAAGGTAAAGGAAAAATATATTGTCAGTTCATGCTGTGGGTACAGTATTTTTATGTATTTATTTATTTGTTTATGTACTTAAACAATAATTGTTGGCAGATCAGGAGTTGGTCCACCCTCCATATAACCCCCTCATAACATCTCTATGTGGTACTG